>NC_139963.1:16907083-16987083 GCF_963993115.1 Abramis brama | reverse complement strand
TCTCCAGATAGTTCACAATATGCAGTTGTTTACAAGCGCAAGCACTACGACCAGCTATTGACAGCTACCTATTATTTCAAGCGCAGGAAAGTGCATCGAGGACCGAGAGCCAGCGTGGATCAATCAGCCGAACTGACATGCTTTTCGTTCCACATTAGTGATACTCAGAAGATACTGAAGGTGAGCAAAAGGTGAAAGCTTTTCCATCAACCTCACGCTATTGATTCAACATGTCTCCAATTCAGTGGTTGTCATGGAGAATCGCTTGTGCGTTTCGAGCGAGCTAAAAATACCTTGTAATATGTACAGAAATCCATATATATGCATTACACTTCTAGTGATGTGCTTTGTAATATTGATATTTCTAGTCAAATATTAGATAAATGGTGCATTTCAGCAAAGTACAAAAAGTGTCATGGCTCAGTGATTGTATCATATGAGTAGTACTAGAGTATTTGTAAACCATTATGCAGTTTGACTGCCATAGTCATATATTTCACGGAATTTAATGGTGCATATTTTGATTACTCAATTGGACAGCACTTATGTGTGTGTGTGTGTGTGTGTGTGTGTGTGTGTGTGTGTGTGTGTGTGTGTGTGTGTGTGTACGCGTGCGATATACATATAAGGGTAATTCATCGTATAACAGACTGAACACTATTTAAATATACTGTTTTAGTATAATTTAAACTGTAATGTATTCCTGTGATCAAAGCTGAATTTTCAGCATCATTACTCCCGTCTTCAGTGTCACATGATCCTTCAGAAATCATTATATTATGATGATTTGATCCGTTATTATCCATGTTGGAAACAGTTGTGCTGTTTAATGGCAAAACAGAAAACTTTTCTAACAATATAAATCTTTACTATCCCTTTTTAACAACACATCCTTGCTGAATAAAAGTATGAATTTCTTTCAAAAAAAAGAAAGAAAAAAAAATGACAGACCCCAAACTTTTGCACTTTTGTAGTGTTTATTGTTACAAAATATTTATATTTTAAATAAATGCTGTTCTTTTTTTTTCTTTTTTCTTCTTTTTATTCATCAAAGAATCCTGAAAAAAGCATCACAAGTTATAAAAGATATTAAGCAGCACAACTATTTCCAACATTGATAATAAATCATTATAATAGAATGAATATCTGAAGGATCATGTGACACTGAAGACTGGAGTAATGATGCTGAAAATTCAGCTTTGATCACAGGAATAAATTATATTTTACAACATATTAAAGTAGAAAACCATTATTTTAAATTGTAATAATATTTTCTGTATTTTTTTTCTGTATTTTTGATCAAATAAATGCAGCCTTGATGAGCATAAGATACTTCTGTGTGTGTGTGCGTGCGAGCGTGCATCCATATATATTCATATCCATACGTGTAATAACTGTTTTATATACAGCCAGCTGGTCATTAAAAAAGCCTTCAACCCTCTTATCACCCTATAGGGGATTATTTTGCGATAATGACTGTAGCTACATTATCCCTTCTGCTTCAATAAGGGAACAGACTTCCTTTGTTAGGGGAAATGAAATGACACGTTTATTAACGCACACCAGTATGAATACTAGAGCAGTCTTATACCTGCCGCTCAAACTGCAGCATACTAAACACACTGCATGCTGCCTCTCTGAACAAACAGTGACAGCTTGAATGACAGCTTTCTTTCATCCCTCCCATTTCGCTCTCTTTCTTTTTCTCTCTTTGTGTGTGTGGTTTTTTTTTTCCAACACCCATTAGTCAGTACTATTGCCTTTGTCACCATGGAAACTGGACTAGCCATGTCTTCCCCGGTTCTCTAGTTCCCTCTCTCTGGTGGGCGGTCTCTCTCTCTCTCTCTCTCTCTCTCTCTCTCTCTCGTCTGACGGACACCTCACCTGCCCTATACACACACACACACAACACACACCAGAATATCTGTACATCTCTCACACTACAGGTTACATAACACTAACCAACCCAAGCCTGCCATAAACACCCTCAATGAATGTTAATGTAAATACATACTGTAGAGGTGCCAGTCATCACCACTGACCATCAGTGCGTTTTCATGAATGAGAGTTGCCCATCAAAAATATCGCCCAGGCTGCTACACACTCTCATAGTGGATGTTAGGGCTTATTCAGAAGTGAAAGACTTCCTGCGAGAGTTCGGATGTGAATAAACCAGTGTTGCGAGATGACCTGCAGTGGCTGCAACATCTGACCTTCTGTGCGCTGCTTTATGAACCATAGCTGCATTTAAAAACGGACTGCAACACAACTAGTCTCTCGACAGCTTCGGCTTCCCATAAAACCCAAAGCACATCAGTTGTGTGAGCCTTACGCGACGTTTCCAGGTGAAGCTGAATCAAAGCAGGGTTCCAATACAGCTGCAAAGCCACGTCTCCGCACTCACACTGCATACATAATTTGAAAAGAAGTGGCGCGGCTTCGAGCGGCGCGTTCGTGCGCGAGATTCCCACTGTCGAGCATCAGCCATGCCACACAACAGAGCGTCCGCACAGCTTGTGCTGGCATTCAAAATACTCTCTTCCTTGTTGTGGTTGAACGCTGGTCAAGAACATTAGGAATGGCAAGTGGTCTCTTGGGAAGTGGGAAACTGAATGCATGTGCAAGAAGGACAAACACAAGAGTGGTTTTTGAAAAGTGTCTGATATTTTTTTTTTTTTTACTCCGTTTTATTCCATTTGTCTCCATGCAAAGCAGTTCCCAGAGGAGTTCCATCCTAGCAAATAATCTCGGAGTGATTAGCATATTTGAATGAGTCCATGTTGGTGAATCCTTTAAAACATGGTATTGCAAAACAGTGGTGATGTAATCCACTAGTCATAGTGCATCTTCAGACTCACAGAAGCGCACACACAAACTTCCAGCAACATCACTCATGAAACACACACACACACACACAGACGCAAAGCAGTGAAAAGAGTGGCACAAAACACTGATCAGATGTTTCACATCTGTGAAACACTTCAGGGAAACACTGATTTGAATTCCCAGTGGCCAGTTCTGCAAAACACGCACATCCTGACTCTTTCTGATCGACGTTAAGATTAAAGCTAATAAATCTGATGAGTGACTGATGGAATTAAGAGCATATTGAGCGTCTCATATATACGTCCACTTGACAGCAGTGTGAGTGTATAGGTGTCTATCTGTAATCAATTGTCAATACTCACAGTGATTTTGGTCTCCTTGATCTCCTTCTCCTTATTCTGCCTCCTGGCCGGGGACGTGGACCCTGGGCTCTGGGGGGACAGACAGGAGGCATCATCAAAACTGCCCTCCGCATCAAAGCTTTCCTCCATCTCCATTGATCCGTGCCTCCTCTCTTTCTTTCTCTCGCTGGCTCACTCTTTCTGCACTCTTTTCGCTCGACTCCCGCGTGCAGTCTGACTGCCTGGCTCTGTTGCTGTGGCAAGCAATGCAGAGTGGAGTGTGTGTGTGTGTGTGGTGGGGGTCTCAGGGGGAGGGGGGTCGTGGAAGCGTGACGGAGTGAGAGGGAGTGAGAGACATAGGCAGAGAGAGTAGGTGAGGTACACGAGACTTCAATAACAGTTAAAAGGGCACACAGTCAACAGAAAAGAGGGTGAATCTCATAAAACCTGACAAGAACACGTCCAGGTCATATTTTACCCCAAAATAGAAATAAAGTGTTTGTTTGTTTTCTCACTGAGGATTTATTTATTTTTGTTCTTATGTGTTTTTATTGCTCTTAGTGCATGGAAAACAAGATTTTTTTTTTTTCACATATACAAAACTGATTTTCAGATGTCCACTTGAGTGGACAGTATGCGTTTTTGGTTTTAACTGAGGAGATACCATATTAAACATAATACAGTAATAACACAGCAATACTGTGTGTTTTTAACAAACCAATGAATAAAGTGATATAAAATCATGTGAAAACTATAAAATACATACAAAAAAATATATAATACAGCTTCAGTTATTGAGTTTGTTTCCGTTCGACCAGCAGACAAAGAACTTTGCGTGTCTTTGATATCGGAATATGAGGATATGATTCCATCAAAGATCTCTACAACCTGTCAATGTACAACTCTATGGAAACCCAAATCAGATAATGTAGAAAATACTCACGGTCACCCCAGTCTACGGGAGTATGTAGATTTACCCTTATTACATGCTAATTCTGATTATGTTCAAAATAGACATATTTCTACCGTAGAAAACCTCAGACTGAAATCTCCATGATGTTTTTAGACTGTGGAAAAACAATCAGCAATCAGGTGTTTTCAATCTCATCTGAAATGAGCAGTGCTGGAGGTGTCGGAGGTCATCTGTCCACTAAATTGGACATCATGCATCACTAGCTATTTCAGCTACAAATGAATGTTTTCAGTTTTCTACATTATCTGATTTGGGTTTCCACAGAGTTGTACATTGACAGGTCGTAGAGATCTTTGATGGAATCATATCCTCATATTGTAATCTGATTATGTTATGCATGTTACTTGCAATACATAATCAGATAACTTTTTGATGTAATGAGTAAAGTAACACATTACAAGAAATGTGCTTTACGTAATCAGATTACTTTTTTTGATGTAACTGATGTAATCTAATAACAAATGTGACCCTGGACCACAAAACCAGACACATGGGTAAAAAAAATTGAAAATTTGAACTTGAGATTTATTCATTATCCGAAAGCTGAATAAATAAACGTTCCATTGATGTATGGTTTGTTATGATAGGACAATATTTGGCCGAGATACAAATATTTGAAAACCTGGAATCTGAGGGTGCAAAACATTGAGAAAATCGCCTTTAAAGTTGTCCATTTATGTTCGCGATTGTGCTGCATTCACTCACAAAAATAAATGTTCTTTGATCTTTGCTTAAATCTTAAAGATTTCTGGCATAAAATAAAAATCGATCATTTTTTGACCCATACAATGTATTGTTGGCTATTGCCACAAATATATACGTGCGACATGTGACTATTTTTGTGATCCAGGGTAACAAATACATTTATTTACAGCCAAAACAGTTACTGCGGATGAAGTATTTTCAAGAACAACAGTCACAATAATAGTATGAATTGTAGCTGAATCCAATTTAGTGGACAGATGATTAATCAAAATTTCCTCCCAATCTAAAATCAATACTTAGAAACTTTAACAGTGATATGACTCATTAGATGTTACTTGATGCTACAACATTTTGTTTTACCTGCAAGAGTCTCATGGGATAGAAGGAATGGATTGATTTTCCAAAGAAACTTGGCATATCTGACTGGCCGTCGGCCATCTTGTATTTTTAGTAACTTGGTGGCAGTGTATAGGTAAAATATTGGCTGGACATTTCTTTTGTGAAATTCACTCAAGAAAACAGGAAGATAAAAACAGACAACCAGAGTTTTTGTCCTTTAAAAAGAGCCGTACAAGATATTATGGAGAACAGCTGAGAAAAATGCTCTTAGTGGTTGTTAGCGTGCTGTTATGCGGTTGCTAGGGAGTTCAAGGTGGTTGCTAGGCAGTTTCTTACTGGTCCAAGTCAAAAGAGTCCACCCCCAAGTCTCTAAGATATGCTAGTCTTTAGAGATGACTCGGGTCTCAATTTTCAGGGTTTGTTCACCAGTGTGATTGCATGCCAGGCAAAAAGATCATCATATGTCTCAGAAAAGTAATAACACACATCCCCTCAACAATCTACATAATTGAGGTATCATTCACAGTACAAAAGGTGTGAAGTGAGCAATGAGCCAAAGCTCAATAAGCGACAGTAATAGCGATGCGTCTTAGCAAACATCACTAATTTAAATAATAATATTAATAACAAACAAAATAAGGTTAAACATAAGGAGAGAAAAATGATGGGAGGCAAATGATTTACTGAAACAGAACCACACACCCTCTTCCTTCTGTACAACGTACGTGTGTTTGAGCAGAGAGGAGGGGAGGAGAGAGAGGGGGGGAAATGGGGCTAATTATCATTGGAGGTAAGCTGCAAACAACAGCATGCTGTCAGACGAGAAAAAAAAAAAAACACATGACCAGCGAAAACAAAGCATTTCTCACCGCCCGTGTGTGTGTGTGTGTGTGTGTGTGTGTGTGTTGGTGTGAGCTTATCTTTCAGACTGGCTGATGCCTCAAGGTATCTGTATTCATTTTGCATCAGTATTAGTGATTCGAGAGAGGTGTGCCTGTGTGTGTGTGTTTCCAAAGCTGGTGAGTGCAAGTGTGTGTATGTGCCTTATTTCAAGCTGCAGACGCTGCATCACCATCCTTGTGTTAGCAGGTGTTAGAGACTTGCTTAGCATGTGTATAAGCAAACATCTCCCAGCATGCATCAAACTACACTGCCTCCCCTCTGTGCTTAACTGTACTAGCAAAGGGCATGTTTGCATTATTTGCAGCGCATCTGTACACCTATGTACACACTCCATCTTTCTAATAAAAAACATGGGCAAAAATCCAGCATGCACAGCACTCCGGATAACGAGAAGCTAATGAACATGCACAACCACACACTTTCTGTCTTACCGTCCTGCAGAACATGTCAGCGCAGGCCCGCAACCTGCGGTTCCGTTCCTCGCCGCTCACCCAGTCCCGCTCGATAACTGTTCCGCACTCCAGACTCTCCCAGCGTACCTCGTCCTATCCGTCTAACCCTCACCAGCTCCGCTTAAAACCCAACACCTTCCCAGTCCTGGCCTGAGATCAAACTCTAACAGCGTAAAAGGATCCAGAACTGGGCCGCCCATATGGCCCACTCTTTGCCGCTCCCATTTGCTGATGGCATGAGCTGCCCTTGTCTGGCTGTTCGCAGATCACGTGGGATAGGGAGGGTTTTACTTGGCCCTGCTTCACCATCTTTAACTGTTACTGTCCCCAGATTGGCGCAGATGGCACCAGATCTACTGACTCATATATTTCTGTCAGAATCCAAGCAGCAATGGAAGACCAAATCATTTGGTATTTGTAAACTGTTTGCGAGTTATTCTTGGAATCATTCCACAGATACTCCACAGAAGTTCAGATTTACTTTATGCTATATTCATGAGCAGGGGATATCTCGAAATGGGACTGTACCTGGTTGCTTATGTTGGTCTTCCTCAGGGACACATCTGGATGTTCCAGCACATGACCAGAGGCTCCGAGAGACTGACGACCACTTACTGCAACAAAGAGGCAGAAAGTGAGTCTTCATTAACCTCATAGGTTTCCCTCACATATGTTCAAAAGTTGAATAGTGATTAAATTTCAAGACTGATAACCAGATGGTGGCTGGTTTAATCTCAGAAAGAATCTCATAGGGCCCTGGAGCCAATCACAAGGGGGATCTTTTTTTTTTTTTTTTGCTATATTTTAATCCACTCCACTGCAAAACTGCAAAATCCAGTCATTTGAAAAGTACACAGGTTTGGTATGAGGGTGGCGTTCCCCATGCAGATTTCAGAACAGGCTCAATTTGGTTCACAGCGATGACCAACATACAGTTTCTTGATTTCAAAGTAACTTGACTGTGTGAGCTGTGCTTCATAAGACCCTGTTTACACCTGGTATTAAGATGCGTTTTGGTCGATCGGATCACAAGTGGATGGCGCTAAATACAGCTGTAAATGGGGTCTAAAACGTTTCAACCACTTCCAGAGGAAGTCGAAAATGCATTCGACTAGATTGCTTTCCTTGTGCAAATTCTCATGTGGTCGAATGTGTTCGAACAGCCACAAAAGACCGCCTACTCTCTGCCTACTGACTTAATAAGAAAACATTATGGGAAGCGTGCTAGCCAGACGGGATTTAAACTCTGAGGGCTGAAGACCCCAAGTTTGGTTTGAAGACGAAAAACGTACCAAGCACAACGTTCTCTCATCATCTAATCATTTCTAAACGCGTCTATCAGAGCAGAAATGAAAGCTGCTGCTCTCTGTGTGTTTTTCCGTCGTCTCCGGGCGTGTACACATGTAAATTGCACATGTAAAAATAAAACGTTTAAAGAAAAAAAAAAACATATTTACCCGCCCATAGACCCTCCCTTTGAAGAAATCAGGACAGAAGTGGTTGAAAGTGGACAAAAGAGACAAATTAAAACATCAGGTGTAAACAGGAATACGTCTCCCTCGTCTACTTGTGATCTGATCAACCAAAACGCACTTCGGGGGCCAGAGTCGAGAACCCCTGTTTTAGACAGTAGTCTGTATTTTAAGGAATGGAGCTTGTTCTATGTTTTCATCAGCCTATGCGAGCAGTGACGCGTGCACACTGACTTAATAAACCCTTATTGACACTACACTGAAGCTAACGTGCAAGATAATACATGTCCAAATGGTATTCATATCACTGAGTCTGGCCCCATGGCCCACAGATGGCTAACGTTCAGCTCTCGCAAAGGCTGAACAGCCTGTGTGTGCGTGTTCAGTGACTGTGTCCAGTGGTGAGTGATTATTATGATGGAGGCTGTGGTACAATGTTGTTCTTCTTTGAGTTGTCCCTCTCCCTCCCTCAGGGCTGAAGAAACACACACAGTCAGAGCATTAATGAGCCAGCCTTCCCTGATATAAGCACTGACATCCAGCATTTGATAAACAGACTACATTCTCCTGAAATACTGGGGCATTCTTTTTCTTACTGCTGTTCCCATGTCTCTGATCTTCCAACATGTCTTCTATTTAAACCTTTGTCAACTGTCACCTCTTGTGCCTCTCTCCACCATGTCCTCTATCGTTTTACTATCTTTTTCTTCTATATTACTGCCCTCCATGTATTATTCTTTCTTTGTCTCTGTTCACATTTTACTCTCTCCACAGCTCTATCACATTCCCCTTCTATTTCTACCTCTTTTCTAATATATTATTCTAATATTTTGGTGGCCCCCAAAATGCATATTTCTCCCACCGAAGCTTTATTTGATCATTTGATTTGATTTCTGAGATGACTGCTATGCTTGTAATGGTGGTATGGCATGCTTGTTGATGACTGCAGTAGAGCTGTAAAATCCCTTATTTCTTCAATCAAACTTCTAACTTCACATTATTTGTCTCTGTATCAATTGCCCTTCCATTAAATAAATATTCTTATTTAATATACTTAAATATATTAAGTGGATTAAAATTAGTCATAAAACATAATTGCTCCTAGCAACAGCTCCTAGCAGAGGCTAGCTAGCATGTTATCTTAGCATAGCATCAAAACACAACAATTTATTACATTAATATCATGTTTGTTCCAAACTCACAATACGTCAGTCGAGTGTTTGAAATAACTTCCTTTTGTGACCTGATGTAGCTTCTTATCACAGAATGTAGCAGAAAATATGTTATTTTATAACATTCTATACAATAATAAAGGCTGTGCCAATTAGCATTGCATTAAACATAGTTTATTCTTATGAAATTGTGTGCTGTGTGTGTGGATGACCTTGTTCCTTTTCTTTTTCTGTCCGCCATGCTCTCTCCTTACATTTTTGTCCAGTGCAATTTAAAATTAAAATGTATGCCTTTAACTGTTAATTGCCAAAGCAGGTAATGATAAAGTTATGAACCCATTTAGATAATCTTAAAATGGTAAAAACTTGATTTATTGGTCTGAGTATGTCATTGCATGATTTAGCAATACATTTACTGTATTTTAGCAATAACATAATTGTGTTTGTCAAGGTTTCATTAGATTGTCTCTTGAATATAAGATGCAAACTGTAAAACGGGGGAAACTGTAAACTCTGTATCTATATAATAAAAGCTATTTTATTGAATTGAAAATCAATATTGTTTCCAAGTTCTTGTGGAAATATTACCTGAGTGTCGGTGAGACCCAGTAGCTTTCGAGATGGTGGTGGATGTGCTTGGCCGTTCCCACGTTGTCTCTAACATAAACACAGGCATTATTTACAGTATGATGCCCCACTCATATTGGTAGTGCTTACTAGTTTTGATTGCTCTACATTAGGTTTAGGACGGTACACATAAATTGTCTTCTGTCTTCTGTTTCTGATTAAATAAAACTAAAGCTCTTCTTCAATCAATATCCCTCATAGTCAGCCCAAGTAGGGGGCAGTTACTGAATAACATTGTAAAAGCAATTTTTCTTTTTCACAGCCATGGCTGAAAATTGTTACCATATTTTTCTTACATAGTCGCCCCATGTTTCCTGTGAATCAAGATGGATTTTTTTATGCTAACTCTTGCAAAACAGCATCCCTCATTCCAAGCACTCAGTCAAAAACGATTTTCCCACACAGAAACATTCTTGTGCAAACATAATTTTCTAATCAGCCTCAGATAGGCCAACCAGAGCTGTACAGCAGTGGTTCTCTGTCTGTTGTGATAGGGTCATGATCCGCAGAAAAAAGCAATGCTAACTGCAATTTTCTTTTTTTAAATGAGGTTATATAATTGTACATAATCAGGATAACACCGATTTAAAAACTTCTAAAAGTGAAAATAAACTGCTGCCCATAAGTTTTGTTGTTGACGTTAATAGTTGTGTCTCCAATCAAACTTTATGGTATTTTCATGCAAATTCATTTGGTATTATAACTAAAACGAATACAGCCAGTGTTTGTTCTATGTGTAAATACATGTGTATGTCATGTTAATAATTTTGTCTATTATTGGGCCTATGAAGTTCATTGTATTTTTATTAAATGTTATTAAAGCAACTTTTGTTTGCTTTTTTACATCGTCAACACATGAAGTGTGGGTGGCATGACTTCAGCTGATGTGGTCTTTAGCTTCAAATAAAAATTCTACAATTATTTTAGACCTTCTTGGATTCAAGTTATTTTCATCATCCATTTGATAAAATTGTATTACAGATTAAAAAACTGAAATATAAAATTATTTAATGTACAAGTGTAATGCTTGTCATTTAAGACATCAATTACTGCTTTGTTTATTCATAAACTGAAGTAACATAAAGTTGTCTGAGTATTCTTTTTCTTTTTTTCATTCTTTTAATACTTTTCATTTTATTATTATGACAACAGCGCCCCCACTAAATAAATATAACATTCTAGCGGCCAGGTACTGGGACCTGGAGGAGGCTTCTGCTGCTGTGGAGGCTGCTGCACAAACTACAGAGTGACTGTTAACGGCAAGTATTCATAAATTAGCAAAATAAAGGGGGTGAGGCCTATGCCTAACTGGCGGTTATGTTGACCAATCACAACACACTTATCCAGCCGTCCAATCAGAGCACACTGCACTTTTCAGAAGGAGGGGATTTATAGAGACAGGAACGTCTCGGTTGCGTATGCAACCCTCGTTCCCTGAAGGAGGGAACAGAGACGTAGTCGACGTCGACTGAATGGGATCACGCTTAGGGAGCCAGTCATCTTCGAGTACTATTGAAACGAGCCAATGAAATTGGTGTGCGTGATTTGCATCACACACTCCGCCCCCACGGCGCGGCATAAATACGGAAGTGGATGCATGCACTAGTTGCTTTTTCGCTGAGGAGCCGAGCGTAACTCGGAGTCAGTGGTGGTCCAGCAATAGTGGCAAAGGGACTACGGCTCCGTTCCCTCCTTCAGGGAACGAGGGTGGCATACGCAACCGAGACGTTCCCTTTCAGTCGTTCACATTCAATGTAGTCGACGTCGACTAAATGGGATCCCCCATGAAAAGCAGCCACCTTCAAGTGCCTAGACAAATGCCTCCTGATCCCCCCACAACTTGAGGCGGATTGAAGGGACAGGGCTTAGGCCTGGGAAGCCACTGCTGTTCCACAGGACCACTGGGAAAGCGTACCCTATCAATGGAAGGAAGGGACGCTGCGGAAGCCACATTCTGACCGAAGGGAGGTAACGTGGAGAAAACACAAATGGACTGGGCAAATGACCAGGCAGTACAACATATGGAGTGTCAATGGGATGACTCCAGCCTATGACAGGGGGAGGATCAACCGAACAGTGAAGACACAGGCTCGCCAGAGGGAGCAGTACCATGGAATACACATATGGGATCGCCGTAGGGATCACAACATATTGACCCAGCCTAAAACAGGTTCCACCAGTGCATGCGAGTGAAAGGCCTGGCTTCAGACGCTCTGCCATGTCCGAAGCCGAAGGGTATGGAGGAACTCAACAGGGTTAAGCTAACAAGGGGAACTCACTGGAGCAAATTTGCGCACGTATCCAGTGCATAGGAGGGGAATGGCGCAGCAAGCCGACACTTTGAACCGGGCTTACAGTGAAACTGACTTCATGTGAAGGGAGCCCATGGAAAGCAGCGGTTCGACACATCGGCTATATTCTAGCGGATGTTTGATAGGTGTCGCCCAGCCCCCAACTCTTTTATAACATCGTCAGCAAGACACATTGTGTCAACGCCTATAAAGGAGCAACTCTCACTTTGGAGGAGCTCACCACCCAGGTGGGCACGTGCATCTTGGGAATCTTCACCAAGATGAAGGCAACCACTATTACAGTGGGCCAACCTCTGCTTGGAAACAGCCTTCCCTTCTGCTGGTCTCCGTAACAGACAAGAGCTGGTCTGAGATCCAGGCTTTGCATTCTGAGCACGTATAACCACAATGGAGCGGACGAACAGAGAAAAGCCAGGGCTGGGTCTGCCTTCTCCAGGGCAGCGCATGCAGGCTCACCACCTGGTCCCGTAGGAGAGGTAGGAACCTTGGGCACATATGCAGCCCGGGTCTCAGATTTCGTGAGAGATAGCCGGCCCGAATTCCAGGCACGATTCGCTGACCGAATGTAAACAAGTCCCTACCCTCTAGTAAAGACCAAGCAAGCAGGAGAACTGTTTCTTTAAAAACAGAACTTTTAACTCACTGCCTGGAGTGGCTCAGGGGAGGTCTCTGCAGTGCAGTAGCACCAGAGATAAGTCCCAAAAGGGTAAGAGTGGTTATTCATTCTCCTTGCAGCCCTCAGGAACCTCAATTTCAATTTAGAAATTTCAATTTCAAAACCTCAAACTCAATTTAGAGGCAACATACATTTTGAGGGTGGAAGAGACAGCCTCACTCCAACCAATCTTGCAGGAAGAAAGCACTGAAGTGATCTAACACACTCGGGATCTCCTCACGGAGAGAAGACTCAGTTCAACTAATAGGTTCCACTTCTAAGGGGGAGCATGCCTCATTTTTGAGAAGGTGCTCTCACAGAAGTGATGGTCTCTACGGCAAAAAAACTCTTGCATTAGTAACCACAACCTCCGCGTCCCGTTCTTCTTAGAACCAGACCTGGAGCTTTCCAAAGTCTGAACGCGGGTGCCAACATGCCCCGTCTCTGAGAATGTACTCAGAGGAAGGAGTCAGGAAGGGCTGTCGAGAGGAGAGAGGTCAGGTTGGGCCAATAAGGGGCAACTAGTAAGACCTGCTCCATCTCCTCCCTGACTTTAGCACAGCACTTTTGTGCAAGATGGCACACTGGGGAACATATTTCTGTGAGGACCCCGGGGCCAGCTGTGGCCAGTCTTTCTGTGTCGAGGGATGTTCACTCAGACAGGAGAAAGAACAACTGGCGGAGGGACGAGTCCAGAGGAGCAACAGATGTAACTGTGCGGCCCTGAAGTGGTCCCAAACAGCTGGACCACCTGGGGACAGAGTCTCCACTCTCCCCGGGCCACAGGCTGTCGTGAGGCTTTTATGCAGCACGATTGAACAGGCCAGCAGTAATACGTGGAATGAAGCGATCTCAGCAGCTTCTGACTCCAGAGGAGGAGGTGGCGGGCGAGTAGCATATCGGCTGGAGGGAGAGGCTACATAGTGTCCTTCGCCAGTAGGACAGCGACGTGCGCACACAAGGCAGGAGCACTGATGGATATCACAAATTTTTAGGAGCATGAATTTTTAGGTATGATGAATATCACTGAGCCTGGGCGGAAGCCAAGCAAAATGAATCGCAAGCCGAGTCTGATGGTACAGTTTGGGGCCTGCTGGACCGGTTGGGAAGCATTTTTAGGTTTCTCAGATTTCGTGAGAGATAGCCGGCCCGAATTCCAGGCACGATTCGCTGACCGAATGTAAACAAGTCCCTACCCTCTAGTAAAGACCAAGCAAGCAGGAGAACTGTTTCTTTAAAAACAGAACTTTTAACTCACTGCCTGGAGTGGCTCAGGGGAGGTCTCTGCAGTGCAGTAGCACCAGAGATAAGTCCCAAAAGGGTAAGAGTGGTTATTCATTCTCCTTGCAGCCCTCAGGAACCTCAATTTCCGAAGGCGGCCCGAAACGGGGTCTGAGTGTGCAGTGCAACACTTACCTGACTCTACTAAGCGGCAGGGGATGCGTGAGAAGGCGGATGACCGGGTCCTCGAACCGCACCCAGCTGCCGGCTGGCGAATAAGAGGGGGCTGAAGGGTGCAAGGCTATGTAGGGTCACACACCGCCAGACTAGCCCTCTTGGGGCCCAGTAACGAGAGAAATTGCTATTTCTTTGAGTATGTGGGTACCGCTGGCTCTGCTTTTCTGGGAGCCAGTGGCAGAACAGACACACACCTTCTGCGGCCAGCTCCACGCTGAGACCTGGGTGAGGGGGGAGGAGCTACTCAGGCGATTTCTGGCAGAGAAAGGTGCCGTCCATGCCTTTGTCAACTCCTCATGCACTTCAGGAAAGAAAGGTAACGGAGCGGTGGGCTGAGAAACAGACCGACCCGCTCCGAGAAACCAATCATCCAACCGAGACAGTTCGGAACACGGTGGTTCGTTCCACTCGAGCCCTACCGCCTTGGCAGCCTTTTTAAGCATAGCTGCCATCTCTGGATCCGGCTCAGGCAACGCTGGTCTCCCAGAGGGAGGCAGCGCAGCCGAGTCGTCATCTCCAGAGCCCAGCTCACCCTCCGATGCTGCGATGGACATCCTGTCCTCTGGAGGGGCCCCGAATGAAGCGGCTGGTCGGTCGGAACTACTCCTTAATCAAAACCATCTGAGAACCACTGACCTATTAACAGTTCTGATTCTGACAGTTCTGAAAGCTCCCATGGAAATTTGATAACACAATTCGATGCCCAAAAGATACAGTACATGTTAAAATTAGCGCAGGTCTAATTTAGTTGATCAAATAAGAACCAGTCCAGAATAGACTACAGCATTTAAATTTTTTTCAGCAAAGAGAAACAAAGCATAAGCATAGAGAGAAAGTGTTTACAGTGGAAGAACAGCAGCACATGGTTGTGGCGCTGTACAAACAGATCACCTCTGGACAGTTCTGCCAGTGTTTACAGGGCAGTCATAGTTTAGTGCCAGACTGTTAGAGAATCATGCTGGGTGCCAGCTCAGAATGAACAGAAATGCACAGCACATGTTTACAAAAGACCATTGAACAGCATGGTTGTTTTAAAGTAAAGTTTAACCTTCACAACATCCAGTTACCTGAAGAGCAAAAACAACATCAGGATATAATATCAAAATCCCAAACGAAAGGGCTAGTCGCACTAAGGTGCACTAAGGTGTCAAGGTTCGGCTGGATATCTTTGTAACTACCACATTACAGCGCCAATATTGTTTGGGGAAAATATTCGCTGAACATGCCTTTATACAGTATAGTTTGTGCGTCTATCTATCCATCTGGTCTTTATCCTGCATTATACGAAATGTCCTTTGGCTTCTGAACTTCTAAATTGCTGATAGTTGGCATGACTAAACCGCCATGAATTCAAAATACACTTAAATTACGCTTCAGTGGAAAACAAGAGGTCATTGCAGCTTTATATGTCCCAGGCAGCGTGCTGGGGCTTGTCAGAAAAGAGGAAGAAGAAAGATGAAAACAGTATGTGAGAAGGGACATGAGAAGACTATCAGATTAATCCAGATCAGCTTGATTTGTCCCTCTTCAGATGAATAGGCTATAAAGATGATGGAGAATGCTAATGAAGTTTTCCAGCCTGTGGCGCCGTATGTGGAAGAACTGGATTCTATGATTACACAACAACATTCTGAGATACCTTATCAACGTTTCGCATTTTTATCAGGCAACGCACAGATGTAAAAAGAAGCCTGAGGGTATATGAATGAATCACTGTAGCTGTACCACAGCAGCAGTGAAAAGACCAGTAAATGAGATAAATTTGGAAAGGGCAATGAAATTAGCTCGGAGCTTTTTTACTTTTATATACAGTATGACAATTCATGTCACGTGCACAGGTGTCAGAAATGCTGGTCTATATAAAAACCACTGCATTTGTTTCAGACTAACTGAAATTGAGATATTATGATGCGATCACTGTACCATGCCACAAACCCTGACCGGGATTCTCAAAGCACAGAACATTAGTAGCACATACATAGTGTTTTTATCTCTATGGCACATTGCCCAAAAGCATAATTTTTCCCTAAAACCATCAGTATATCAGCAACATAAAAGATATGCTGGCAAAAGTTGCAGTATTATCAGGAAAACCCGTACTTTTATTGAAAGGAATGCTGTTTCATTTTCAAAGCACGACAACCCAATAACAATAATCCAATTCAGAAAAATAAATAAATAAAATTATTCAACTTGCTATTTCATAATAGAACATTTCAAAAAGATATAAATATATAATAATATAAATTATATTCAAATAATTGGCTGTAAACCCGTGTTTTGGCCACAAATGCCTTCCTCCAAACAAACAAAAAAATGTCTCAAGAAAAAGGTTCTCACACAAGAGAGAGCCTTTTCTTGTGAGAACCTTTTTCTTGAGATATTATTTGTACTGTCTTTTTTAAATGTTATGAGCCATTTGAATATATGCTTTTTAATGTGTTTTTTCATTGTTGTTTTATTGTAATGTCTCTCTACAAAAGAGCGCCTTTGAATGCATAAATCACCGAACTTCTTTGTTTTTGTTTGTCTCTTAAAACAGTTAACGTTATATAGATTCAGCGAGCCTATTCCAAGAAGGGACAAGAAAAAAGCTTTGGCAGCTTAAAAAAAAAGAAAGAAAATATAGCAGCTTCCATAAAAATACTGCTCAAACTCTAGACAGCCAAAACAAGCTTACTGACATAAACAAAGACACAGAGGAAATCAGTAATAATACCTTTAGTGCTTGGGTTAACATAGTATTTCCGTCCCTCAGGTGATCTGTAGCTTTTCCAACCCACAGGAAGAGACGCATTCTCGATTTCCTCTGTTGGCATACAGCAGACTACTGGCTTCTGCTACAGAAACAAGCAGCAACAAGATGCATAGATATAAATATAAACAGATATAAATAAATAAATTTATAATAAAGCTTGACATAAGCTCACATAAGCTTTCTGAGCGCGTTCACCCGAAGCGCGTGCACAACAAAAGCCACACAGCGCCACGTGAGTAGTTATATTGCGCTTAAACTGTCAAATACACACAAGCTACATAAACACAGTCATTTATATTTTAAGTGAATAAATAGTTCGGATGCGTGTCAGAATATTATGCATGTGTGTCAATATCCGCGCTTTTGGTCTTAAAGTGACAGGCAGCCTATAAACCTACTGCAATCTATGTCGTTAATGTTAATCAAACAACAAAATACAAGAGAAAACACTTACTGGTCTTGACTGAATAACTTCAGTAGCTTTAATAAGAATCAGTGTATATTTAATTAATACAGTGAAGTCTATGTAGTGTTTTACATACAATTTCTCACGTGAATGCTACTTTTAAATACAACTACTGTAGCTGAAAAATTAAAGCATTTCATTTGAACCATATTGTATTTGTCCTATAATTTGTCATTTGCATCTTTATCCTTAATTTTAATAACAAAGATAAAATAGTTAAATAAAATAAAGTGAAATAAGATTTTGGTCGTATCGCCCGCCTTTGGTCTAAATGGTCTGTCATTGTTTTTCTTTTTTCTTTTGTTACCTTGTCAGACTACATTTAAAAATAGGTAAATTTGTCTGGCTGTATTGCTCAATGACTTGCAAAATAGACTCAAAATCCAACAACGAATTGTGATAAGATAGTGATCCTGCCTGAAAAAAAAAAAGTTATATGATATTTTTGGCATTTCGCACACCTCTAGTGTATTATATCATTTGTTTAACCCGTTACGTAATGTGGAATTAGCCCCAACAATAAAAACTACATTCTTTTAAGCATTTAAATATTATATTATTAAAACATTGTCATGGTCTGCCTTGAATTTTTATATACCATTCAGTTCTCCTGTGTCTGGTTAATATAGCTTGTTTGCCCCCAGTGTGTATTAATAGCCTTGTGTTTCTTTTCAGTTTCGTCAAGTATTGATTTTGTTCTGATGCCAAAGCTGTTAGGTTTGACTACTCCTGATATAAGGATTATCTTTGTTTTTGTTTATAAATAAAGTTTTACATCTGCTTCTGGATCCACCTCTCCATCTCATCTTCCTTTGCCTGACCTGATATTATAGAATACTGGAACACAAAAAAACGTGGTCTAGCTGATGCTTTCACTGATCTCGTTCGAGAAGGTCTTCCCTTGTTGGAGTATTTCGCCCGGTTCTAGGAGTTGGCCAAGCTCTCCAACATTGATGACATCACTCTGAAATAAATTTCTCGGATTGGGGCTAACTATTATGGGTGGCTGGACTTACCAGAGATCAGGGAATCTCACATGAAGATAATCATGCCAGCCCCAATGTCTATCCCATTATGTAGTTCGAGGGCATGGAGTCCCACACATCCTCCAGCTGAGTTTGCTGAGCTGAGTCTGCTGAGCTGAGTCCCCACTGACGTACTATTAGATGAGATGGATGATGTAGTGTTTTATGGTCTACAGTCCCCACTGATGCCATCCAGTCTTCTGTCTCCTTCGTCGTTGCTGGTCCCGCGCAGCTCCAAGTCTCCTTTATCGCAGCTGGCCCGCCCATCTCCAAGTCTCCTTTGTCGCCACTGGTTCCACTCATATCCAAGTCTCTTTCGTTGCTAATGGTTCTGCCCATCTTCAAGTCTCCTTTGTCGCCACTGGTTCCGCTCATCTTCAAGTCTTCTTTGTCGCCACTGGTTCCGCCTATCTTCAAGTCTCCTTTATCGCCACTGGTTCCGCTCATCTTCAAGTCTCCTTTGTCGTTAATGGTTCAGCTCATTTCCAAGTCTCCTCTGTCGCTAATGGTTCTGCCTATCTCCAAGTCTCCTTCGTTGCTAATGGTTCGGTCCATCTCCAAGTCTCCTTTGTCGCCACTGGTTCCGCTCATCTCCAAGTCTCCTTCGTCGCTAAGGGTTCCGCCCATCTTCAAGTCTCCTTCATTCGCCGCTGGTTCCGCCCATCTCCATGTCTCCTTCGTTGCTAAGGGTTCCGCCCATCTCCATGTCTCCTTCGTCGCTAAGGGTTCCGCCCAGCTCCAAGTCTCCTCTGTCGCTAATGGTTCTGCCCATCTCCATGTCTCCTTCGTCGCTAAGGGTTCCGCCCAGCTCCAAGTCTTCTACGTGACCACTGGTTCCACCCAGCTCCAAGTTTCCTTCGTCGCTAATTGTTTATCATCTCTCTCCCTTCTCCTCTGCCAAAAGCCAGAACAAAAGCCCTCAAGTTTGGCCTCACCCTCACTGTCTCCCTTCAGCCTCTCGGCTCTGCCTTCTGTGGTTCTGCCCTGCTGCTCTGATCCACTTTGGGATTCCTGGTCTCCAGCTCTGCCCTGGTGTGTCGATCCCCTGGCTGTACCTTGGGCCTCTGAGCCCTGGACTCCCATCTCGGCCTATCGACCCATCGGCTCCACACTCCCACCGGCTCCACCGGCAGCCATATGTTTAAGTCACCAACTGTTTTACTTGCATATAAATATAACCATATGGAACTGTTCAGGAAAGCTATTTGAAAACAAACATTTTTAGTGCAGCAATTAAACAGTGTTTAAAAAAAGAATGAACACTGGCCATCTCAGAGCAACTCATAGAATAAGGCAAAAAGATATTAAGGGCTAATAACTGAATAGCACAGGCGATCGTGCATTTTACAGCAGCAGTCAGTGAGGACTACTGTGGTCTGATCCCTCTTTTGATGCATAACATAAAAGAGATTCCACACCTACTCCGTCCACCCCCACTTTTCTCTCTGTCTGAACCTCTCTACCTACATCTGTCCCTTTATCTATCTGCCTCATCTACTAAAAGTCTGTGAAGGAAGCACGGAAAGTGGAGGTTTTTCTCCATGAAGCAGCTTTTGTTCCATGCCACAAGCAGTCATTTTAGTGAAACCCAGGAAAAAGGGAAGTATCCGTCAGCAAAAGCAACTAAAAAGCATTCAACTGGCCGCTATAGTTGACAGAATTTAAATACAAACTTTTTTCAGGATATCAGATTAGGAAATTACTTTAGAGAAAGTAATTTTTCTTTTTTCAACTTTGTAATTGAACTTTATGGTTGTTTAAGGAAGGGGTTTTCAAATCTTTTGATGACAAAACATTCAAATGCAGCTATTTTGATGCATAAAAACCCATTTATACAGTGTAGTGTTGTTTTCTATAAAAAAATTTAAGGAATTAATTAATATATTATATTGAAATTACCTTTACAACTTTGTAATTGAGCATTATTTCAATGATGGATCAGTAACAGTTCCTGATCCAGCTTATAGCCTCCAGAGCGACACTGCAGTAATGAAAGGGAAAGCACAAACTTTATTACAGTTCATTTTATGGATATAAAGTTTACCAGTTTATTAAGTACCCCCCGAAAAGGCATTAAGTCTTTATATATTTGTTCAGTGTTTTTTGTGTAATTCTCTGTGTATGTTGATGATAATGCAAGGGGGAGAGAGAGAGTTTACGGATAATAATTTAATGCGCACTTGTACTGTGTATTGTACTGTACTGTATTCAGCTCTTACAGTGATTTTCTGGAGTGAAAACGGACGCTTCATCTTTTGTGTGATGTACAATAAACTTATTATACTAAAAAACTCATCAGTAAAGTTTTGCTCATCATTCGGATGGGGTATGCTACAACAGGCTTGTACTAATAGTGGATAAAATTAAGATGACAGCATAAGACTGTAATTAAACTAAACTATACCTGTTCTAACTTCATGCAGCATATATTCTCTGGCTCTGTAGTCCGACTCTGATTCGAACTGAACACCGGTACTGACCTTTTCAGTGTGTGAGATTGTCCTGTTTTGTTGCCACCGGAGCATGAGCTCTTGAAGCTCCGCCCTCTTCTTGAAAGGGGCCCGGGAGCAGCAGCTCATTTGCATTTATAAGGACACACGTTTTTGCTCACCCCCCAAAAATGGCAATTTTAACATGCTAAAAAAATAATCTGTGGGGTATTTTGAGCTAAACCTCCCTTCCACACTCTGGGGACATCAGAGACTTATTTTACAGCTTGTGAAAAGTGGCATAAGGTCCGCTTTAAAATGGATTAGGTTAATAGATATAAATTAGTTATCGTCATTTTACAAACTCTGCTAATACAGCAAACTCTTAAAGTATTATTTGATAAATATTTACTTTTTTCATCAGACATATGCTTTTTTTCCTGTTCAAACTTAGTACTCACATATAAATTCACATAGGCCTATTTGTAAAAATCGCAACAAAATCAAATGATTTCTGACCAGTCAAGAAAACAGAACGAGATAGTTATATTATTCAATTTGGTGAATGTGAAAAAAGTACAATGTAAAAATGTAATGTGAATGTAAAAAAGAAAAAAAAAAGAAGAAAAAAATATTTAAACTTACAGTATTTTACAGTATTTTCTTCCATTTTAAGTTGATACACAATAATACTCCAAAATTGGCACACAAATTTGCTGATTATGTTTTGATGTGATTATCCTATGATTATGTGTACTAATTATAAAGTTCAGTTTTACAAGGGACGGACCATTCCAAAACCAACAAATAGTGCAACCACGTCCTAAATTTAGACTCAACATTATTGTGATTTTCAGTAATCAACAGGCACTAAGCCAAGCATATTATTATAGCAGAAATCATAATTTGATACTGCCTCTGACTCCAGCTCTACTATTAGTATCCATAGAAACCAACTGGCCACATACAGTATCAATGATTTGACCGATTTAAAAAAAAAAGATTAACTCAATTCATAAGCTGAGCTGTTTTCAATAGGGGCTACTAACATAACCCTCTCACAAATGTATGAGGGAATCTGCTTTGGCCCAAATCCAAACAGAAGAGCCGTACTACTAGAGAAAGCCAATGAATATTACTATAAAACAAACCAGAATTCATTTGACGTGGGCTTTTTCTGTTCTCCTTCAAGACAAGAGGAGGATTTATAGAGACAGGGGGAATGTCAACAGCAGGGGCTTGAGAATACAGATACTCTCAGAGATGCAATGGCAAGGTCTGAAATTTGATACAATTATTGTTTTTTTGACAGCATTTCATTAAGGAATATGAATAAATGACTGAAATAGGTGAACACAGGCTTAGAGGGAGACACGAAGGAAATAATTCACATTTATTTGCACATTCTATTTGTGTTGTTTTAGCAACCAGTTCACTAAAGGAATTATATAAATCAGGTAAAGGCACAAACATGGGCAAAATATCAGAGCTGAACACCATTTTAACTATGAAATCTCTATCTTGTGGGTTGGTTGAGAGTTATAATGGATGCAGCAGACTACCACAATCTGACATACTTTACTGGGGCTGTACAGTATGACCCTTTAGTATCATTTAAAGTAAAAATATAGGTTATTTATTGGCATCTATGATTCCTTGAAGAACCTTTAACGTCCATAGACACTGTCCATTGCACAAAGGTTCTCTAGATCTTTAAAATGTCATTCAAACTAAAAAAAAAAAAGGCCCTCTTCAGAATTGTTCACTGAAAGGTTCTTTGAGAAAACAAAAATGGTCCTTCTGGCATTGCTGTGAAAACCCCCTGAGGAACCTTTATTTTTATTAAGAGTGTAAAAAAGTAATAAATACAAAAATAATAAGCTATAACAAGATGCATTGACCAAAAAGGATGCTACTGCAATATTTACAATTTGTTTGCTGAAGTATCAAGAGGCAACTTGTTGCTGAAGAACTTTACTATGGCTGGATTAATTTATCACCTGAGATCATGATGAGATTAATTTACCCAGTTACACAAAATTACCTTAAAATTACCTTAAAATAAGCTTTAATTTCGACTAAAAAAAAAATTCGGTTTTGATGTATTGAATGAAATCAAATGGTATAAATGAACAAAGTCCATGACAAATGAGTCAATCTCTCCAGCAAAGAACACTTGCCTTAACCGTCTTGTTTGTCCTGCCATTATTTCTGTGTAGCTATATCACCATGAAACACATTTGCATAATACCCGCCTGCTGGCTGCTTTGGCCCACCCTCAAAGAACAGTTGGGTAAGTGGTATTGCTATGTGAGGAGAATTATTTTTATTTTTTTATATATAAACTTCCAGTATACTGATGCTATTGTTACCATAGACATAATACTGTTTACAGCTGCTCATGAAGCCACAGGAGCTGAAACCCGGTTACGGTAAGGTGTGTCACATTTCCCACATACGCTCTAAGCAGTAGACCAATCACAAAAGACTGGGGCCGGCTGACCAATCACCACAGACTGTGCTTTTCAGAAAGATGGGCTTTAAAGAGACAGGAAATAAAATAGAGCATTTCAGGCAGAAGGTGAAAAAAGGTGCTGCAGCAATGTACAGTATGAAAACAAACATTGTGCTTTTTGAACTTTAAATCAAAACCCCAAAATGAACTTGTAAATAGTATGGGCACATTTATATTTTCACATAGTATCAGCAAAGATCATATGGACGCAGCATTGCTTACTTTCCAGCCACTTTATTCTCTATGTTCTTCGTTCTTGTAGAATTGAAATAATCCAAGATATTTGAAACGAACAAAGAAATTTGCTTGACTGTTTTTCTACCCCCTCTTTCCACCACAAGGACCATTGAAACAAGGACCATCACTGATAGTGATCTAGGCCTGTAGGCCAAAATGTTTGTACTTTGGGGGTCTGAATTGTCACACCTTTAGTGCGGTGGGGGAAGTTATAATAATCTGATTGGTCAGTTTGAATGTCTCACAATTGGGTTTTAGTCACATGGTCACGGAAGGGATAAAAGAAGATTGTAATTTTTGCTCTGTCTCTTTTTACGCTCTGGCTCTCTGATTCTCTGGGTCCCTTTCTTGGGGCTCTCTTCCTTTACCTCCTCTTTTCTTTCTCTCTCTCTCTCTCTCTCTCTCTCTCTCTCTCTCTCTCTGGTAACATTTTTCATATATGCTGGGTAAGATTAATGGTATAAATTATCATCATCTCATACATTTGTAACTATTTTAAGTGTAACCATAACCATATTTTGTCATTAAACCTTTTCAATTACATGTGCTAATTAGTTTTGATTTGGTATTGACTTTGAAGTGCTACATATTGCAATACAGTATTGTCACTCTCTATAGCAACGCTCTCCCACATATTAAGCTATTGTAACTGTGCTTATTTCCGTCGTTGGTATAAGTAGCAGTGGGTGGAATAGACAAGAAATGTACAGTTTTCTACCATCTTGCTGACAACTTTTCTTTAGTCATTCGGCAGTCTTGCAGCTTGAAGCACTGCAGGAAATCCACCCTTACATTCTCGTTTGATAAACGTTTCACCAGCACAAGACCTCACATCTCCTTTTATCGAGTGATTATGTACATTCACTGAGTGAATATTATGAAAATAAAATATATATTTCTCGCTAGAAATGTAATCAAAACTTATTTTTATGCAGAAACTAACTCAAAATATAGATTTTTTTACTAAAAGTGAAAGAAATGTCCGCCATTTTTTTTGTTCTCACGGCCAGAATCTTGGACGTAAAACAATAGGAAAAGAATAATTCACCATACCTAGAGATTGGCATGGTGTACTTTCCATAAGATCATCTCTCAATGCAAATCAAACCAGCTATTAGGCTAACTGAAATAAAACCATGCCAATCTCTAGGTATGGTGAAGGCTATGTGATGATGTGGGGCTATTTTAATTCCAAAGGCCAAGGGAACTTTATCAGGATGCATAGTATCCTAAAAATTAATAATAAAAAAATACTTAAAAATAAAAATCTGCCTGCCTCTATGGGAATTTAACATAGGGGTGTACACACTTATGCACCATGTATTTTAAGGAAGAACATTTATTTATTTACGATACATTATTCATTCACAAAGAAAATTGGTGTCCTAAAAGGTTGGATTTTTCCTAATTTTTTAAATTAAGGCATTAAGTTCAATTTCCAAAATATGATTTTTTATTCCTCTTTTTAGTCAACTTTAGCATGGGTGTATTAACTTATGCATTGCACTGTATATATATATATATATTGCATTTAATTTATTTAGAATATAGTTAACAATATAATCCAAATATAAATGAAAGTCAAAAGCACATTTTGAGTATAGTCATACCTGGAAATAAATCCTGTTCAAATAGGCTATATGGGCCATTCTACAGAATTGGTTCAAAGTTAGAGTTGGAAACATCTTGAAAAAAAGTGTCTTGTCTTTTCCCACAAATTTTGTATGCATGCAAATTGTATAATATCCAAGGTAAACATTTCTAGTAATTGTGCAGTTAATTCTCATACTATGCTTTCAGAAAGTTTTGGAATATTTATCATCTCCCCAAATTTGTCACTAATAAAACACAATAATAAATCATTTAATGAGAAGGCTTATATTGACCCATTAAGATTTTGTTTACATCTACCTTGTAAATATATTTTTTGCTATTTTATTAAATAGTTTTTTACATGTAAATCAACAACAATTTTAACAATATTTCAAGTGTAATCTTTCTTTGTAAAAACCATAAATTTTATCATACGTATTTCAAAGTTAAGGATTCATTAGTTTGAATATACATTGGAACAAACACTATAATAACATCTTAGTTGATAATTCAATATTCTTTATTTTTGACAAAACATCCCATACCATATATTTAACATATGAGCAGAAATTGGCGAACAAAAGCTTATTTGATGCGACAGTAGTCTATTTTACAGTAAAAACTTTATAATCTTTCCAAAACTAGTCAACAAAATCTTGTTTAAACATTCATACTTCGTCTGTAACATATCATTTTTATGATATATTAATATAAGGCATATAAATGTTAATTTGCAGTTCATTGCTTATACAAAGACATTTTATTTCAACATATTTCAATTGATTTTTACTCATCTCAGTATAACAATATAGTTTGGGAAAAGCTAAACTAGTAGATGTGTTCATGTTCATGTAAAAATAGCATGTTTACTAGTGCCTGTAGTACACAACAGCGCATATCTGTGCCGTACATTCACACGTAGACACGCGATTCATATTTAAAGTCTTTCTGCAGTTTACATACACTATATTGCGATTAGAACAAAGCACTTAAGAATAAAGAACTCACTATACACATTCCTCAGCTGGATCCGTTGCTCCTCGAAATGAAACCGAAACCAGCACTTCTAAGGTACATTTTTCCAGGATTATATTACTATTACGCTATTATTATTCCTCCCAGCGTCGTAGGACGACATAAAGTACATGAATCTGATAAAACTTGATGAGTTTTATCGAGTTGAAGTGGGCGTTTGCATGGGTCGCTTCAGATCATTTGCGTTTCAATAGCGCGTGCTCTCCATAGGTGTGTTCACATTAGCAGATAATGAGTTGCCATGAGAACGACTGACATCTGTCTCTTTTCATACAGATTACATAAATAGAGAATATTTGTTTTTGTTTTTAATTAGATAATTTAATAGACACTTAAATGTTAACCCTCTGAGGTCGACAAACGCGCCGACGCGTTTTGCCGGATTTTCTCCACATTGTAGCACTATAAACTTAAATTACTCCATCATTTATGGTCATACAGAAAAAAGAAATATAAAAAAAGAATCTGTGATATTTCTCCTTTTGTATGTGTCCACTTACAATCAAATCAAAACATTGTGCTTTTGTAAAATAAAGAAAATAAACAGGGTGTGCTTTCTGCCTCTCCGTCGCGGTGAACTTTTTTTTCTTGAGCACGTCTATAAACTGAAACAAAACTCAGCGAATACTTGTCACACATTTATGAGCCATATACCTTTATAAACATTTAAGTGTGTACTTTTAAATGATCGGATTCAAAACGAAAACAAATATTCTCTGTTTAAGTAATTTGTATAAAACCAACAAGATGTCCAGCTTCTCAAACGCTTGCTCATTACAGTTAATTTGGCCACGCCTACTCGCGCAAAAGATATTCACATGCAAATCTCCACATGGAACGCGAACGCGCTCGTTACCTCAACAACAAAACACTTCACTTCACTTTTCGTCGAGTTTGAAAGACGTGCCTGAGCTTACATTGGATTTAGGCTACCTCAGAAGAAGAAGAACGCAATTTGAAGACAAGAAAGATAAGGTAAGAAATTCTTACATAGCCTAGTTTGTTATTGTTGCATAAATGTCACGTTGCAGCTGAACTGTTGCTAGATATATGGGGAATATTATAATATTTAGACCCGTGTTTACTGTGTTTGTGGATATCTGCTCAAACATAGATATGTTTATGGTAACCATAATGTTTTATATTTGAGAGTGATCGCGTTTGAATGTATCATATTTTGCAAGCGATCGCGTTTGAATGTATCATATTTTGCAAGCGATCGCGTTTGAATGTATCATATGTGTTTACTGTGTTTGTGGATATCTGCTCAAACATAGATATGTTTATGGTAACCATAATGTTTTATATTTGAGAGTGATCGCGTTTGAATGTATCATATTTTGCAAGCGATCGCGTTTGAATGTATCATATTTTGCAAGCGATCGCGTTTGAATGTATCATATTTTGCAAGCGATCGCGTTTGAATGTATCATATTTTGGATGAAAGCAAAACGCACCAAACGGCTTCATGTTTTTATTATTATCTCATTTCATATCATCATAACGGATGGAAACATTTGAAGTAACATGATAATCAATATATTTTTCTCTAGCTTCTTTTGGAAGATTTATAGGCTGCTATAGGTTATTTATTGTTATTATTATTTTATCCGCACTGCGCATATACCTTATGCCTACAAGGCACAACAAACCTGGTGTTCATTATATTATATATCGTTGGAAACGTGTGTGTGTGTGTGTATTCTGTGAATTTTAAAAAGCAATTTTAACCAGAAAAATCTAATATTTATTTCCAAAATCGTGCAGGCCTTTCTCTTGATATCAGTATGTTCACTTTTTTTTTTTTCAGGTCCCAGATGCCACTGAGGACTTCAACATTCACATGAGTCTCAGTACGTGAACATGGTAAAGTGAAAATCTTGGAAATGAAAGGTATGTACAATGTTTTTAGGAATGGCACAAAGGTCTCTGTCTTTGAAGTGCTTTTTTGGCATTTGTTGTGTATCTTTGGATTATGTTGTGTTGTAAATAAATCCAAACAATTTAAAAGCCATTATTTTTTAAATCTCCTCATTTACAGTATTGTGCAAGGTTGCTCAGAATGATAGGGGCCTGATAGCTCCTAATAGGGCCGTTAGGGGAGGTTCTTTGTCTTTCTCAGGTGAGAAAAGCTTACATATTAATGAGCTCTCGCATAAGGCTTTTTCACACAAAACACGTCGTAAAATTTTTAAATCAATATATTGTCTTATCTGAATGAGCAGTCAGGGTGATTTTCACATAGTTTTGCAGCAAATATTCTAGGCTACGTCATACAATTTTCAAAAGTCTTGTGAAGAAATAATCAGTATGGGTTTCATGGCCTTATTTCAGTGAGAATTTTTTTTTGTATTTTCAAAAACCACGCATAAATGTCATTATCTCAAAACTACAAACTTTTACATACATGCTGCTGATATATTATTGTAGCAGAGTTTGTGCTGAATACAGTGTAATTAGACTTTAGCCATGAAAATGTCACAAGTAACAGAAATAACCAGAAATGTCAGAGCATGTCAGAACACCTCCAGGGCCCAGAAAACAGCTCAGACCTCAGAGGGTTAATAAAATATATATTGCTCATGCCTGTGAGAGTATTCGCTGAGTTTTGTTTAAGTTTAGAGAAAAGTTAGAGTTTTGTAAAAAGTTCACGGAGACGGAGAGGCAGAAAGCATAGCCTGTTTATTTTCTTTATTTTACAAAACATGTTTTGTTTCGATTGTAAGTGGACATTTTACATCTTATTTTTATTTTTACATTTATTTTTTCATATTTCTTATGTCTATTATGTCTAATAACGGAGTATTTTAAGTCTATTTTGCTGCTATGTGAAAAAAATCCAGCAAAACGCACCAGCGCATTTGTCGACCCCAGAGGGTTAACTGTGGATTTGCAAACATTTGCGAAGTGTCCTTTTTTTCCACATGACTTGCAGGTCACTGATGCAGCGGGACCATTTTTAGCATTTGCCAGATGATACAGTGAACCACACCTGAAGCAGGACTTTTCCTGTTTTTTCCATCAGGCTCTGGTGGAGGCTTTCTCGGCTGTTTCCCTGAGTGAAATTTCTGCTGCCTTTGGAAAGTGGATTTATGGATTGCAATAACCCCCATTGGGAATGGATGCGTTTTGCACTGCTTATTCCGCCTGATGTGCCAAAGTCAAGGCCCGTAGCAAAGTAAGATCATCCTCAAGCAGAAGTCTGTCTCTGACTTGACAAAGGTATGCATGCTCTATTAATTGGTCTCTGATAATTTCTTCCTCCATCTCCCCAAACGCACATGGTGCAGCAAGATCTTTATGATCTGTCGGAAAGCATGACGATAAGCCACCATGTTAACATTCGGGACAAAATGTGTCTCAAGGCACTGTTATTGCGTCTTCCATTGTTGCCCCAGTGTTAGGTAGAGTATTAAAGAGTCTCTGTCCTTCCATCCAAAGGCAGTGTTAGAGGATTAGGCAGGCATCTAGCATCAGTCCATCCACCTGCAGAATCATTTATTACCGCAAGGTAATTTTCAAAACTTCTTCACCAAATCATAAAGGGAAGGGTAGGCTCGCCGGGCAGGGTAAACGGAGCAGGAGCAGGGACGGAAGAAGCCATCCTCGCCAATTTGTTATATTTTCAAATAGTATCAGCAAAGAACATGTGGACGCACTTTATTCTATACGTTCTTCCCCCCTTACGTTCTCATAAAGCTCTCCCTACTGGACACAATCGTTTTTTCAGAACACTTAAACACAACAAGCACATGCCATAATACATAAATGATACACGTTCACATGAAGTAAGTGTGAAAAAAAACGTACCAACCTTTTTGTGTGTGTGTAAACTTACTGTATGTGGCGAACAGGACAAGGCAGAGGGCCGTGAGAAATACGAGACGATGCAATGCGCAGGTGTCGCTCATTAGTAATCACGCCACCGGCCTCACGCCGCTCTCTCACGGCCCTCGGCCTCGTCCTGCTCGCCACACTGTACATCCAATTTCACGAATTTGTTGTCATTACCACATAACATCTAAAACCATGAACTGACTGCACAAAAGATGAGAACAACAGCTTAATTAATGTAAGTGCTTTTATAAAATGCTGAGCTTCAAGTTTTAAGTGCGTTTAAGTGTGGTAATCAACATTATGCTACAAATTCCATTGATTGAGCCTAAACCAGAATATTCCTTTAGGTAACATACAGAGGCATACACTCTTTAAAAACATAACAAAGCTCTTACCATAATATTTCAATCGAGCCTTTCCCAGCAATGTGAAAAGTAGTTCACTTCAAGTACGTACGGCCCTGTGCACATCCAAGAGCCGTCCAAGTGTTTCAAGAGAGGCAGCCAAACTTCTCACACATGGAACTTACCACTCCTTCATGCATCAAATGGCCTATGGTCAGAGCTAAAGACACAGAAAGAATGAACTATCCTGAAAAGCACTTTTTTTCTCTTTTCAAGTTTCACAAAAAAGGGGTCAGACAAAAAATGTCTTGCTCTGGTTTCTGGGCTGGAGTGATTTCTGAAAGCCTTTGTTTTGGGAGTTCCAGATGTAGGAGAACTAAGAGAGTCTAGTGCCGTAATCTGGCCGTTCTCTGAGGGCTGAACAGCAGCACAATGTCTGACACTGTTTGGATGGGCCGATGGCACTCTCTTAAGCAACAAGGCCTGTTTTGTGCTGTCAAACTCTCCTTTTCTACTAAATCAAATTGAGCCTTGTGTGCGGCGCCTGCTGCCCATGCAGTCCCTCACTTCCTCCTTTAATGGCACTCTCAAACAGAGCTAGAAGTGCTCTACTGTTCTTGCCACTGACAAGACGGATCACTAAAAGGGGAAGGAAGGGCGGAAGACAAAAGACAAAATGCTGTCTTGAGACTGCAGCCTAAATGGGGCATTTTGAAGGAAAGTTTTCCTGCACAAACTCAAGTCCACTAACTGGCAGGGAATCTGACACATCCTTGGATGTAACAGAAGTCTAGAGGAAATGAATACGACAACTATCTTTGTAATTGGGTGACCACAGACCACCAAATCAAACTTTCTCAAGGTTTCTTCTTGAAATAACATGTAGGAGCAGGCTAAACAACCAATTTAAAACAAATATGCTGTGCAATTGCAGACCAAGTCAATCTTACAAGACACTAATTCTAATAGTTTTAAATCTAGAGATTTTCCACCCTCAATGAATGCGTGTATCAAAATGACTACATGAATATTCTTTTCTCTACTTTCTACATACTTGCTTTGTCAATGACAATACATGTTAAATTTACAATGTTTGTGACATCAGAGATGGACAATAAAAATTAAAACATTCCCTAAAATAAATTCCCTAAAATAAATATTTTCTTTTGGGGGGTTATAGGGTTATGATGTGGTTCTAAACACATTATGGGGACATCAAAATATGACTCAAACATGGCAATATCTAAAATTCTTGTCCATGTGGGGACATTTGTTGTCCCCGTGAGGAAAACAGCTTATAAATCATGCCAATTGATGTTTTTTTGAAAATGTAAGGGGATAGATAGAATATACAGTTTGTGCAGTATAAAATTCAATATGTCTATGGAAAGTCCCCATGAAACATGGAAACCCATTGTGTGCGTGCGTGCGTGTGTGTGTGTGTGTGTGTGTGTATACCTGGGGCCGTATGTATAAAACTACTCAAAAATGCTAAGAATAGGCTTAAGCTTTGACTTGAGTGTCAAAAAATTCTTAGTAAAAAAGACTTGTTAGGAGCTATTTATAAAGAAGCTAAAAGCAACTTCAGCAAAGTCTAAAGCCCTATTCGGACGGGATTAACTTTACAAGGGTAGATGGAGTAATGTAATTTTACCACAGGACGTCTGTAATATTAATGGCCAATTCGCACGGGATAAGATATCTGAGTAAAACTAGCAGAAGTGGGAGGGGTAACTCGATTTGCGCATCGCCGTCACCCTCCTGTCGTCATGTGTGTATTACGTTGCTTCCTGATATCACGTGCGCAAACAACCTATATTTATATAAAACAGTTATGTCCGGTCGAACGATGTATTAATTAACTTCAGATTGGATTGTGTTGGTAAAAGGCACTTACCTAACGCTAAAAGATGTTTCGTGCCTCTATAGTGTTTTCCATCTTCTTTCTGATCTGAATGGTATGTGGAAAACACTTGAGTTTTGCCACAGACTTGTCCCAGCGTCTAGAACGCAACTGAATGCTTTTTAAGACTGACTCTTAGGTGCTAACTGAAGCACTTATGTGTTGTGAACTAAGGACTACAATATGTCAACCCCAAAATAGCTGCCCTCAACCTCTCAGCCAACAGTGAGCCTAGAAGGGTAGTCATGACAGCATGTCACCAGTCATTTCATGCAATTATAATAAAATGATTTAATTAAGACAATGAAACATTTATTTTAATATTTAAATGTATTGATGCTGTGGAATCATTTTCTTTTGATTATGCTTTTTACTGCCAGACGCTGTAGTCACGATCGACCAGCAGGGACTTGCTGGACCAAACTAACCAGCCAAACCTTGACCCCTTGGTGTGCTCACAAACAAACAGGACTGCATTCACATTAATTCCTGGTCTGAATGGAGATGAACAAAATAATCTTTGGTGCATGACACATCAGCAACTCCTCTTTGGTTAAACAAACCTATCTGTGGGCAGAAAACACCCACTGATTGTGGGGGCACTGTGCACTGTACACCACATCATTAAGGACTAAAAGCAGTGTCAACAAACATTGTACAGACCAGACACGCATGCAGAATTAAAGCAGTGCCCTTATAATACAAGCACTCTAACAGCAGCTGTGCTTCATGAAGATACGACACTTGCAGTTTATAAGGTGCTAGAAGAAGCTAGTGCAGTTATCAAAGAAATATTTAACACAAACAGGTCACAATGGAAACCTGGGGCCATGTGTATAAAGATGCTCAGAGTAAAATTTTAATCTTAAGTGTGTCGAAATTCTAAGAATGATGCGATTTTAGTCTTATTCCTAGACTTAAGTATAAGTGTGATTTGTTAAGGTTCCGATATGGTGTTCTTCATTCATTTTTGACCGAAAAATGTTACATTTGTTTATTTTTTTAATTTTTTTTCTTTATCGTAATGGTACGGAACTTGGTAAAGGTTTTGGCACTTGTTATGTGAACAAAAATACAAATCATGGACATGATTCGAGCAGGCTAAATGTTCCTGAAAAAAATAGCCACACTTGTAATGCTCGCGGTCAAAAATGACCGCATTGGAAATGAATGGGAGACGAATTTCATCTAGTGGAAACTTTTGGTACTGCAGCCAAACAAAATCTGACTGAAAGCTCATTTTATGAGATATCAAGCTCAAATTTGGAACACAACCTGTTTAGATTTATTGATTATTAATGTTACTGATTATTAGCTTTGATTTTCTTGCCATTTTAGAGTAAAACGTGATTTTGAAAATATATATTTCATATAAAATATAATATTTTTCAAAACAAAAAATGTAAAATTCTGTAACTTTTTTTAAGTTCACTTTTTAAAACCTTTTTCACTTCAGTAAGAATCTGCCAAGTGTCGTCTCTGAAAAGAGATACAACTTAAGTCTGTCCTCTAGAGCATTCAAGATTTACGACAGTTTAAGTTGGAAATTACATTTTCAGGTCTATGCTCAAAAAGTGAATAAATGGATTATAAATGCAGCGTAAATATAATTTAGTACCAAAAAATCCCCTAAAAATACAAAATATTAAATAAAAAAACATTATCGAACTAAAATATAGTACATTCATTTCATTGAGAAAAAAAAAGAAAAAAGAAATTCGTTCATTTTTGCTCGACACACGGAGAGCACCAGAGGGTTAAGACTAGCTCCTAAATGTTTTAGGAGTGCTGGGCAGGTATTCTAATCTAGTTAGGAGTAACAAGATGGCAGCAGAGAGGGAGGAGATGAAGATATAACGTATTGGAGTTACATGACGACAACATTGAGTTGATAAAACGACACAAGCTTGATCGTCAAGGTATTCTTTTTGTAACTGAGAAAGTCATTAACTTCTCCAACTCTACAAATCAATGCTCTAACAACAGAAATTAAGGTAATAATGACTTTTTTATTTTTGCATAAAATGAATTTTTTTTGCATTTAATGCATTATTAAATCATGAAAGAAATAAAGCTTGTTGAAAGTACTTTTAGAAGCCCTTGATGTAACAATATTTTGTCATTATATGAGCCGAATGACAATAAACTCAACCTTGAATTTCGAACATTTTTCAATTTTTTTATTTTTAAAAACAATGTAATTTGCATTTACATACAGTAATTACAGAACATGTGCATAACTGAAAAGTTCTTCAAATTCAGTACATTCTCTGAAAGTATGGAAATTCATAGAATTATGGATAAAGTTCACAGACAGTATAGGCTAAACGTGTAATTGTTAAAATGGCTTTTTTTGGCGACTGTAGTGGACATTACATGGTTAAACCTATTTGCATTGCATCGTTCATGTCCTTTTTCACATATTTACAATTTATATGTGCATTTATTTATTTATTTATTTATTTATATCAGGTTTGGCTCGTAATATTGCAACAGCTTATCAGCCACAATGTGTTGAATGTGTTCTTGTGGATGCAATGAAACCCCGTAAATCTTGGCACTGACAAATGGTTGTGGCAAGTCTGAGACTCCACGCCTGTCAAGAGAAGTCAAGCGATTAATTAGCCTGAAACAAAAGCCTTCCTGTATCGTTTCCCCCCACCAAGCTTAACCAAAGCCCTGCAGCAAAATCACCTAACTGTGACATTGTAGTCTGAAGTAAACTTGGCGAGTTTTAATTAACACAATCTTAATTAAAGGTGAGAACAGCCGCACCTCTGATTAAAGCTGGGTGTCTAAATTAGACATGATAAGACGATGATGTGGATAGACGGTCTCAAGCACTGCTATCTATACTCGTGGGCTCCATTTCAGTGCAGAGAGGGTAAAAAAGCTGTGTCACAGTAAACAATCCTCTGTCACTCACCCATTTAGAGTCTTTTGTGCAGCCAGTCTGCTGCAGTTGGCTAATTTGCTACAATTGTGTGTGCCAAGTGAGTCTGCTAAAAGCTGATTGGTTATATTGTTCACTAAATGTTGCATATTTTGTGCATTCTGGATTTTTATAAATCTACTAAAGCAGTGGTTTTCATCCAGGCGGCCTCAGCAAACTTCCAATGGGGCCACAAGATGTCTTAAAAGCTGAAACGGATTAAAAAACAGGATCACCAATTGAATTAGGCAGTGTGTCTACGCGTTTTTAGACAGCTGAAAACGGCAGCGCTCCTCTGAAAACGTCTTGCTATGGGTGCTTGAGAGCGCTTTATCATTGCAGCCCGCCGGCCCAAAGTTGCAAGGGTGTTTTTTCTGCTCACAGGCGCTATGGGGGTGCGAGAAGACCACCATTCAACCCGAAAAAAGCCATATAACCATTCCAATGACTCCGAAGCTGTTCTGTTAAGGTAAATTACGCTAAAAAAAAACCCTGCATAGTTCACCTTTAAATTTACATCAAAATATCTGAGCTACTTTTTTAAATGTGGAAAAAAAGTTACTTTATCACATTTAGTGACTGACCGCTCTCCTGTACCTATGTTGAGATAAATTGTAAGTGCAGAGGCGTTTGTGTGCGCTGCGTGTAAACATGATGCTTATTGTAGTTTTAGACTAAACAGGCATTGTGAACAGGCATTTGCTCATCTCACTTGCACAAAAACAGATTCAGTATTTCTCGAAATGAATAAAAACGTGAAATTCTGAATATTAGGCAAACCTGCAATAATTCAATGTGTTAAAAAAACACAAATATACTTTATGTACTTAATCTCACTTTATTAACCAATGTCTTTGCTGTTGACCTTTGGTGATCCCATTCAACCTTAGGAATAAACAAAAAATGACTTCAGTTTAAATGAAATTCAAAACGTAGGTTTGGGAGGAGCCTAAACATTCAGTCCTGTCAATCGTCATTTCACGAGTTCACACTTACATACAATTAGAGGGGGTAAAGTTTAATGCGTATTTGGCGTGCTGTCCGGGGGGAGGGCTCCGAGCTCAGAGTTTGGCCCGAACCCAGAGTACTCCCCCCGTATGTAAGTGTTTAGGACTAGAAGTGTGGAGAAGGGGTGGTGGAGGGATGCTGCTAAACTGTCAATGGATTGAGGTGAGACTGCTGAATGTATATATACCTCTTACCATTGATTGCTGAGTGCTGTCCTCTTGCGTTAATTATCTGAACGTGCTCCTCACGAACTTTGTTAATAAAACATCATTACGAGTGTATTAGCAGCAGACACCACATCATCCCATTGACAAATGTTTCCGGCAGCCCTACTCCTCCCCTTCTCCTCCCGTAAATTATCTCCATCCTCTTATGCGCAGTTTCATCATGGGGGGGTTTTAACTTGGAGCTCAAGCCAAGCCTCGGGTTCGAGCCTCCTCCAAGGACAGCAAGCCAAGTTAGTTTACTATTAACCTTTAAGACTGAATGGGCAGGCGAACTAGTGAACATCACATTTCACTGTGACTGGTGATGACATTTAAATGACAGTGATGAGCGCTGCGTTTTACCCAAACAAAGTTAAATATTCTTCCACTCTCGGCGACCCAAAAAACAGAGTTTTTCAGCATTCCACATTCATTTCCATATTCTTCAAAATATCTTCCTTTGTGTTCAGCAGAACAAAGAAATTCATTATTAAATGGATTATAAATTACTTTCTGAACCTATTCTTCTTCATCATTTGTTCTACAACCGTGCGTGACAATGTGAGGCAGTGAATGAGTATATTCCATGATATCCAAGTGGATATAATTCACCATGTTCTAGCTATATGCAATAAATTATGAAGCTCTAGAACTTTCAACTTTCAATTCTGTGTGTGATATGCAATCTTACATTCCAAACACAATTTGCACATAAACTAATATCTGCTTCCATGTCTCAATTGATTGAAGTTATGTAGGTAATAGAAGTTGAAAGATTAAAGTGGAAGTTTCCAAACGTATCTGTCCAAAATTTTGGCCTCAGATGAAGCCCCATGGACTGCTAACAGACCATCTGTTCTGTTCTACATAAAAACAGTTCCAACCTCACATGCTCCAATCTGAATGCTCGTGGCATTGGGTTTTTGAAATGGTATTTGAAGCACTGACTAGCAAGCCAACTTTGAGCAGAACTGTATATTTTGCTTTGTGTTCAAAGTTAAATTATAATAGTGATTATTACTTTTGGACCTCTGAAATGTCTGGCCTCAAAGTCTATGTTCCACCAATTTCTACAATAATTGGTCAAATATTGTGCCATCATTGATTCACCCATGCATTAATGTTATGTTTACATATCAGTCAAATGGCTCCTTCCTGTCTAAGTGGGAGATTCTTTGCCAGCAGAAGATGCAGTGCGGTTCAGATTTTACACCCAAGACTCTGACTCTGTAAGACTACCTAGACCCTGTTGCTCTCTTTTCATTTCATTTCATTTCATTTATTTGTTTATTTGACAGGGACAGTGCTCATTGATTAACAGTAAAATAACTGTAAATGAGCCAGAGTTAGCTCAACATGCTAATTTTCATCTGTTGTCCCTGGCCAGTTATTATAAAGGCAACCTAAAATCAGCATATAAAAAACATAAAATGACTTTTTACAGTCCACAAGTAATAACAACATCTTTAACATCTGATATACCTTATATGTTCATTCCCTTCATTTATTAATACATATGCAGCTGAAACAACAACAACAACAACAAAAAACAATCATGAATTATTCATTATCCTTGAAACATAGGAAAACCAGAAGGAGTTTGTGTCTAATCTGAGAACCAGCAGGCTATATTGTGCTGTGCTCAATTCATGCTTGCACTAAAAACACAGGTATGTTTCACTCTAACCACTAGGACATCCTCTTAAGTTGACTTTCCTATCAGACAGACTCATGTTCAGATGATTATTCTTATTATTCCTATTTATGATAAACAACAATAAAGCTGCAGAGAAATTAGTAGGCTTTATTGATATAGATGACATTTCATACAAGTTGGGACATATAAATATAGGTTATATACCGGTAACTATATTTGTATGGCAAGCTATTAGTCAGGTTTTATGTGCAGTATTTATCCTACATTTTTTGGTACAGGTCTCAATGAGTTAGTTTGGTTAGCTCACCCAAAAATGCAAGAAAAAATGTCATTCCAAACCCATTAGACTTTTGTTCATCTTAAATCACATTTTAAATGAAATCTGAGAGCTTTCTGTCCCTCCGTTGACAGTTACACAACTACCACTTTGACGCTTCATTATGTTCATAAAGAAATCATAAAACGAATCCATATTAATCAAGCGGTTTGGAATGAATCCATTGTGAATCAAGTGATGAAACGATTGAATTTAGGCTTTTATTCATATATAAACATTAAAGGTAGGGTAGGCAATTTGTTTTCTAAACACTTTTTGTTATACTTTGTTAAACAGCAGCCGCATTTTACAGTTCCTCCTGAACCAAAACAATGAGCTTATGCTGCATTCATGCAATGTCATCACCTGTTAAGGCTATCTTGCATCCCAGGACGGGCTACGTGCCTAAAGTGCCATCTAATGTGGGACGGCCAACGGTTCTGCAGGCTTTTCATCCTCCAACTCAAGCGACGGCAGATGAAGAGAGACTTAATTTGTCAGAGCTCTCAAGATTTATATTCAGAGGTCTTCTTCATGGCGGAAATTCAAACCAGTTGCTGGTGTGTTTCAGGTTGCCCAGGAAGGGGCTTCCCGCATCCAAAAAGACCATCATAACTGGATCGTTCAGGCTATCTCTATGGCCTATCAGGTGCGCAGCTTGCCTTCACCTTTGGCCGTGAGGGCTCACTCTACCAGAGGCATGGCGTCCTCTAGAGCCCTCCTTTCAGGGGCCCCAATCCAAGAAGTGTGCGATGCAGCAGGATAGGCCACCACTGGGACAGGCAGGGCTCGCTGTGGCATAGTGCGTACTCGTTCCCCAAAGTGTCGTTTTCGACGCAGTTCGAGTTCCCTCAAAAGGGAACGTCTCAGGTTACTACTGTAACCCATGTTCCCTGAGAAGGGAACGAGACACTGCGTCCCTTCGCCACGCCTTCCAATGCCTGGGAGCGACTTGCTTCATCACAGAAGCTAACGCTGTTGTGTACCGGCGTCCCTTTGTAGCTTCCGTGTATGCCTTCACAAGTCACGTCATGACGCAACACCAATCACGATTGGCTTAATTCCATTCATGCTTCAGAGGCGCTATTGGGGGGCGTTCCCCAAAGTGTCGTATTTGACGCAGTGTCTCGTTCCCTTCTCAGGGAACAGGGGTTACAGTCGTAACCCGAGACGTTTTCTGTAATCTTCCTAAGTTTTCTATACGTCATCGAAGCATCACCCAATCAGAACACAGTGTGTTTACATTGATCCACATCAAGAATCTCCACATCAAGAATCTTCTGCAAACAGATGATCGATCAACTTGATCCGATTTTCACACGTGCATTATTTAAATTAAAGCTACACTGTGTAGGATTTTCTCCCATCTAGCGGTGAAATTGTTTATGACTACCAACTGAATATTACTTTCTAGCTCCTCCCATTCCGAGGGCGTTTTAACTCCTACGGTGGCCGTATTATTTCAAATCTGCCGGCAAACGCAAGCAAATCTCCCTCTCGCATTCGTCACGGTGCCACTGCGTGTAAAAACGCGAAAGGCGAAGCTTGTATGTCCCTCTTTGTCTAATGTATTTTCAAGATGGAGGCGCAACATGGCTTCCGTACGGTGGCCGAGAGAGCTCAACGCACTGCAACTGAAGAAAACACATGCAAATAGAAAAAACACCCGCAAATTAAGAAAACATCTTCATCAGTTTCACAACACATGTGTGCTCCAAATACTCACAACACAACCAAATACAGAAACGCGCTGCAAAAGTTCACAACACAAACAAATACAGAAACGCGCTGCAAATAGGACAGAACACAACGGAAATGTTTCCGGGTAACCCAATAAGTGACGGACGGACGGCTGGGATGTGCTTATTGCTCGTGAGCTTTACCTATGCCCTACTCTCTTAAAAGGGCAGACGGCAGAGCCCTTGAATTGGGCACTTTGGAGGGAGCGGGGCACTTGTGTGCCATTATGTTGATGAAGGGAGCAACGAAAGACAACGTAATTTCCTCATTATTTTCACCTGGGATGTTCCCATGACAACGCAGCACGTGTCCATCAGCTGAATAACTGTTCTTACAATATAGTATTATTGCTGTTAACATAACTGTTGCAAATAAATATACATTTTATACAACAAAGTTTTTAAAATATGCGTTATATCTGTGTGTGAGTGTCTCAACTTTAAAACTTGCTGTCTCATATTTGGACCCTAGCTGCATTCTAACATTTCTTATGAAACTTATTTTAACATAACATGACAAAATGTGTACAATGTAACTGATGTATAGATTAATGTCTTTCCCTCATGTTCTTTTTCTCTATCTTTTTTTATTTATTTATTTATTTATTTATTTTAGTCTTCAGCTCATTGTTCTTTTTAGTATTCTTATGACATTGAACATATTGTAAATATATTTTGTATATTGTATACAAAGTTGTATGTCATAAACGTGTCATCTCTGTATGTTTTGCAAAAAAAATTAAATAATAATAAAAGTAGACAGCTGTAAGCACTTCCCAGCCGGGTCCGTCACTTATTGGGTTCCCCGGAAACATTTCCGTTGTGTTCTGTTCTATTTGCAGCGCGTTTCTGTATTTGGTTGTGTTGTGAACTTTTGCAGCGCGTTTCTGTATTTGGTTGTGTTGTGAGTATTTGGAGCACGCGTGTGTTGTGAAACAGATGAAGATGTTTTCTTAATTTGCAGGTGTTTTTTCTATTTGCATGTGTTTTCTTCAGTTGCAGCGCGTTGAGCTCTCTCGGCCACCGTACTTCCGCCATTCGAGCGACTCGCTCGTATGTATTCTAAATGGCAGATTATACACTTACAAGAATACTTAATTAGTTGGTTGAAGTGATTACACATTAATGAGAATGTATAATTTTGAAAGAACAAAGTGTTTTTTGCTAAAAATCAACTTAAAATATTACACAGTGTAGCTTTAAAGATACATGGTTAATCAGAAAAATAATGATTATGCTTACAATTACTGCCTATTTATCCTGTTTTTGTTGTTGTTGTTTGCATCATTGAGCATGGTAATTACATGCTCAAGCACATAAACGCAATGGCCAATCAGAGGTATTTAATTAGTCACTGTGCAGAAGAATTTAGCTCAAAGCTCCAATAAACAGTAAATCCGTTGTGCACTGTAGACAGACAGATTAATACAAATTAACACACAACTGCTGTATAAAATTAATTTAAAATATGTATAAAATAAACATGTGTCTTTTATAAAAACTGACTTTTAGAGCTTTTCCCTCAATTAATTATGTGCCCTTAATGTTGTTCTGAAATAGACCGACCTGTAAGCATATTTTGATATGCATTGTCAGACACAGAGAAGATGTGAGGAGGGGCCTCCATGCGCTTTTTGCCGCTGTATGCCACCACCACCTCTGAGTTATACACCGGGAGCCACTTGTAAAGATTCACAGTAACACAGAACAGCCCAGAGTAGGTCTGCAGAGAAATCACAGATATTCATTAAACTGATATTAAGTGCTCCTGTCTGACCATTTTTCAGAACAGAGGCATTACTTACATAAATCATCGACGACGTGTAACGATCTTTGAGGTTAAACAGCACAGAGGGCTCGTTGAGGTGGGTCATCATGGCCATGTCCTCAATTTTATCATACTTGGGTGGATTCATTGGGTGACATTCCTCATCCTTCAGTACTGCAGTCTTCAAGCAGTCACTATGTAATGCCATTTCTTTGTATTTTGAATGGAATGGGTTGCAGTGTAATGCCGTTTAAAGACTCTTCAATCAAAACCGATTTCATGGCATCTCACCTCCCCACTTTCGTTCTGGACTGTAGCTTTGCCTCCTTCCCTGTTCTGAATGATGCCTTTTCTGTACAGTTCTTTGGCATCAGGAACAAAACAGGCTGTCTTGGCATCAAAAGGCCGATTCTGAGCTTCAGTCCTCTCCTTCTCGGGTTTGTGGAGGTAGATTGCAGCTGGCCCGTATTGGGCCATTTCTGCATCGCTGCTCATGATGACCCGAAACTGGAAGAAACAAAACACTGATGTTGTGAAAATATCATGCAAAACCAAGTGGATGAATAGAACAAAAATAAATGGAAAATTTGAACTATACCTTTGCAAGTTCTCACCAGTAGTAGGATATTGATTGCACTGAAAAAAAAAGTATATTATTATATTATTATAGACCTTATATGCCAGAGAAACAAGCGCACAGCAGCCATCTTTAGAATTTTGTCTTTGAACCTCAGTTTTATAGCTCTGTATATTTCTATGGCGTTGCTGTTGAAGAGTGATTAGCTGGTAAGGTGAATTTATTGAATAGTTAACGAAAGTTATCAGGAGCTTTGTAATGTTTGAAGCGGCTGTCATAATAAAACGTCAGTATAGATTTAAAACAAGTGGTTCATTCATATATCCGTAAGATCTTACCTTCATGCTGTGGAAATAAAAACTGGAAGACAGAACACAACAAGCGCAGCGCTGAAAAGGGGTGGGGCTTCATAAAGTCTATTAGTAACACTTTACAATAAGATTTCATTTGTTAACACTAGTTAACTGCATTATTATACGAACATACATACATACTTCTACAGCATTTGTTTGTCTTAGTTAAAGGTACAGCATGTTACTTTTGCTTTAAAAAACAAAACTGCATGCATTTTGCGGAAGAACATTGTTTTGGTTGTGCTTCAGCTCTTCACAATAGATAATGCTTTACAGTGAACTCTGTTAGAGAGCTACATATGGCAATTTATCTGTTCAATAAAATACCTTTCTTACCGTGTCTCTAACAACATTTCAAACGCCTCAGTTCTCGCCATCTCTGAAAAGATAAGTCAATGTTGATTCTTGTTTTATTACAAGCTCTTTTTGTCAGCAGACTCTCCTCTGTTCGGCGGAGGCTGGAGATTTAGCGGCTCCATCTCAAACTTTCTCGCTCATTGTTATAACTAACCTCTGCCACTCCCACGACACACACACGTCAAAGCAGCCAGAGCAACTTTTCTCTATTTATGGATATGACGAGACACACACGGATGAATGAAGTGTAATTTCCAGCGAAAACCATTCCACCAGGTCTAAAATATAAACACATAATAGGCTTACCAATCAGGATAAGACAAAAACATGTTTTGGAAGAAGTATTGATGATATATTGACTCATTATTTAAACTGTGTTAATTTTGAACCAAAAAAAAGTTACATAGTGTACCTTTAATGTTAATTTGAACATTTACTAATGCATTATTAAAATCAAATATTGTATCTGTTAACATTACTTAATGCACTGTGAACTAACATGAACAAACAATGAATAATTGTATTTTTATTAAGTAACTTGGCCAAATTGGGCCTTATTGTAAAGTGTTACTGTTATATTCTAGTATAACAATAAAGTTTTTATGTACAATTTAAACATGTAAACAATTTCAACAGATAAAAAAATACACTTCAATACTTATAATGTTTAGACTAATTATTTAAAATCCATATCTACATTTATTATATTTTTATTCTACAAATAATTTTGTGCACAAGTAATAGATATATATATATAAACTGAATGTGACATTGATCTTACCACGGGTGATCACGAACTGACAATCTCCTTAGCACAGCATGATCCTCCTTTTATTAAGATGTGCCAGACCAGAAAAAAGAAAAGAAAAAAAACACCCTCTATATTCGGGCATATAATTCTATTCAAATCTTAATCATGTCACACTATCTTATGTGCTCCGCTCTTAAGTTGAGCCTCGTCAAAGGCTAATTAAATGTGTCGCCAAGATCAGGTAACATTGTTCAAGAATATATGGATTTAGTGCATGCCTGGAAATCCTTTGTGTTTAACTCATACGTCTTTAAGACAGAACTAAAACAGTAAATGGAAATGTATAAAATCTTAGATGAAAAATGTTAAGATGAAAAGGTTAAGTTTCATCATATAATCAACCACCTTGACATCCAAATTCCTGTCAAACGTAGGTCCGTTTTTTTAATCCACTCACGTCCTTTATTACAGAGACCCTTTGACATTCACTGTTTCAAGACATATTTAGTTAAGGGTTATTTTATTGTGCCATGTGAATTTTTTCACACTGGTTTTGTCTGTGTGCCATATCAGTTACTCTTTAAAGTATCTCACGATCAATTCGTATGAATTCGTACGAATGATAAAAAGATGGCTAATTCGTACGAATTCGTACGACCTCACTCGTACGAATTTGTACGATTTGTCTAAACCCACGTGATGGGTAGGTTTAGGGGCGGGGTCAGGGGTAGGTCATTCGTATATGAACTGATGGCGATATCTAAAGGTGATCAGCTAATCTAGCTATTTTTTACTATTATTTTATTGTATTGTTCAATTTTAATATCCAAATGTTACTGAGAAGATGAAAAATAAAAATAAAAACTTTGAGATATCAATCTGCACATGCTGGACATCAGCTATGCTCATCATTTGTTGCTCCTTTGAAGGCATCTTGAGTAAAACAGCTATAATTAACAAAGCACATACAAAAAACCTGATCCGAAAGTGATTCAACCTGTTTTACATAATACAGAGTTTTGCTGTGCATAACCCACATTCTATTCAATCTCCTTTCCCAGTCTGGATTAAAGAACATTGATATTGCATAAGGAGCAATTTTGAAACAATTTAGATTTTGTTATATACAAAATCTAATTCTGACAACCTCAATCCCATAAAGCATTGCAAACAGCATCCGAATTAAAACTGATGGAGAAATTTAAAACATAGGCTACTCATTTAAAAATCTTGATTACAAATGTAAAAACAATATATTTTAAGTTTATTGCAAAATATGCATATACTGTATATTTAAATATTTAAGTGTTTTGAGACCAAAATATTTCATCTTCCAAGTGCTTTTCCAAGTCATTTTTAAGAGGACAGCATGTCTCAATTCACAAATCACAGTCACAAAGCAATGTATTCTACCTCCTGTTACCAAATGCTGTTCCTAGAAAAGTTACTCTAAGCTTAATATTATGCCACTAACGGATGTATAGGACATGTCTAACAGTTGGATTTCCAGGATAATGTCAAAAGAACATTCTCACATGTAACACAGTTGAAGAATTGTGTAGGACGTCAAACTGAGCTTTGTTGGTGGTATTTTTGGGTCTGGAGGAGCAAGTACTCATAACAATCAGAAGAGCATCTATCCTTGAAAACGGAAGTAAATGTTAGAGAAAAGATTTAAAGTGTCCTCAAGTCACGTGACAAGGTCCCTATTGTGCTCTACCAACCCGATCTCACGGGAAAACCTACAAATTCTACGAGGTGGCTAATTCGTACGAATTCATATTTTTTTGCAAAATCGTACATATTTTACGAATTGCCCAATTCGTATGAATTATACTGTTAACACTTTCTCCGACGACCAGATGTGATGAGACCGGTTTTCCTGTTTGTTCATGTGACATTCAACATAAATCCCATTCTTTCAGTTTAAAGTTGAAATGTTTGTAAGGAGACATGCTTGGGAACAATCATTATTTGTCCGAATAATATTTGGTGAACAGAAATAACACCTTCAAAGGAAGAATGAAAAAGATAGAAATCCATAGTCTGCCTTCTGATCATAAAGGTGATCTCTGATGCATGACATTCCAGAATTAGCCCCATGGGAGTGAGCTTTGATCCTGTTCAACATGTTCAGAAGCCAGGACTTTGATGATGTCACGTGAGTGTGTTTTGACGTAGGATGCCAAAAGGATACTGTGACAGATGGTTGAGGAACCAGCAGCGCTACGTGAGAATTGAACAAAAATCAGTGAAATTGTTGCTAACTGAAAAGAAACATATTTATTTCTTTATTTTTTTTGCACATTGATCTGTGCATCAGTTTGACTTTGTATAAAGTTTTTAAAGTTTTTTTTTAGGTTCATTTAGGTCATACATTTAGACAAGTTTAATCATTTGGAGCCATTTATTTGTGCATAGTATTGTTGAATCAATACCTCTCACATTTGTGATTGCAATTGTCCTTGCAGAGGATCAGAACACCCAAAGTGAAGGTTAGATTCCCAAGTGCCTAATTGATCTGCTTTAAGCATGAGTGCAGCAAATGACCTGTATATGAAAGCTAAGGCCACTTGCAAGATGTCCAAGGCATTGTGAACACAGTCAATCACAGTATTACTAGCAATCAACTCAACACTCAAAAACTCAAATTAACATTACCAATTTTTATAGCATCATCAACATAGAGGATTTATATTTACATACGGCACAGAATAAGATTTAAATAAGTTTTGCACAAACAGATTTACAGATGGTTCCCAACCCAGAATAAATATATGTGGGTATATTTTTGGCAATGGCCAACAATACATTGGGTTAAAATTATTGATTTTTCTTTTATGCCAAAAATCATTAGGATATTAAGTAAAGATCATGTTCCATGAAGATATTTTGTAAATTTCCTACCGTAAATATATAAAACATTTATCTTTGTGAGTGAATGCAGCACAATCACGAACATAAATGGACAACTTTAAAGGCGATTTTCTCAATGTTTTGATTTTTTTGCACTCCCAGATTCCAGATGTTCTAAAAGTTGTCTATCAGCCAAATATTGTCCTATCATAACAGACCATACATCAATGGAAAGCTTATTTATTCAGCTTTCATATGATGTATAAATCTCAATTTCAAAATTGTAACCCATGTGACTGGTTTTGTGGTCCAGGGTCACATTTAAAGAATGTCAATCTTGAAAAGAAAATAGTTTGGCAAAATCTTTTACTAGCTGTTATTTCTTTAAAGGGGTGGTATAATGCCCTTTTCACAAGATGTAAAATAAATCTCTGAGGTCCCCAGATTGTGTATGTTAAAATTTAGCTCAAAATAACCCACGGATATTTTAGTATGTTAAAATTGTCACGTTTTGAGGGTGAGCAAAAACGCACCGTTTTGTGTCTGTCCCTTTAAATGCAAATGAGCTGCTGCTCGGGGCACAGGGGGCGGAGCTTCAACAGCTTGTGTCCTTTTACCTCACACAGACATGCACTGAAAATTTCAAAAACTTTTAGCCTTTTATGTTCAAATAGGATTCAGACAATGATGGAGAGACTCAAGAAGAAGTGACAACATGTAGACAACATTTCTGAATGGTTAGTTGATGAATTTATGTATCTTATGTGTAGTTATCTTCGTCATTGATTAGCATATTCTGTCATGATAATCTATAAATCGTGTTCCGGGGGCGGGGTTTATGTAAATTCTGGGGTTGGTGATGTCACTAACCCTGGAGGAATGTCGTGTAGTCCCTACCAGCCGTTTGTTGTAGTCCTTAAAAAGCGATTTCTTTAAAAGCAAATATCTCCCTTTGCTTTGAACTTTGAGCATTGTAACTTTGCAGATGTTGTTTATGCTTAAACAGCAACATTAAACACTAACTAAAGTTAGAACATTTAAATCATAATCAACCACCCCTTTAAAAACTATAAACAAAACTATTCACTGCTGATTAATAACAACTTTTGATCACTAAATCAGTCATATGGTCAGTCAATTGTTTTCAATACAGGTTCACGTTGAGGGCCAGGCAGTCAGGTACAGCACATGCGAGTGCCCAATCGGCAGAGACAAGTGCCATCATATGGCAGCTTTGTTGATTTGGGTGGAAAAAAATGTGTCCCGCACCGATGTGGAATGTGTGTGGAAGAAGGCCAACACTCCGAAGGGGGCGAAAATTGCATCCAAGAGAGTGTCTGAGATGACACCATCCACAACACAAGGTTTGTAATAAGTTTGTTGATGTTGCCTGGTTTGAATTACTTTTGAATTGGTTTTAAGCTATTGCTAATAAGATTAATCATATTTATGAAACTCGTCTAACATACACTCACGGTGTGTTGTAATTCAGCTAAAAATCATGACCGTGAGCTATCACCACATTGAAATATAGTTGCAAGACAGTGAGGCTGAGATGTACACTGTGATTTTTTTAAAAGCTTAGATAAAAGCATATAAATGAATGATCATAATAAAACGCTGTTAAATTGAGAAATATTCATCACTTGAAACGATCTTAAATACTATTATTCATTTTTATAACCAGTTTTATACCATTATTTCAGCTGGCATCAAAAGACCTGTCACCAGGAGGACAAAGAATGGGCTCAGGCATCCTTATTGCAACTTGGGCATTTTACTGCGATGGGGTGGATTTTGAGTCCAGAGACGCCTATTATTTTTTTACTTTTGTACTTTCATGTTCCCTTAAAATTAGCAGAAACATTACAATAACACTACATTAAATGAATGACAATTTTGTACAATGTTAAATAATTTCTTGAAATTTGAACCAGAGGTTTCAAACTGTTTATTATAGTTAAAAACTAACATTACATAATTTAGGCTCATGAAAAATGTGGTAAACTACACACATGTATGCATGTAAACCATTGCTTTCATTTCAAATGTATTTTGTATACACTATGTGGCTAAGTATGTGGACACCTCACTGACTTCACAACTTGTGCCTAACTTTAAATCTAGACTCTCCCAATCAAGACATTTGATGGGCTGGTGACCAGCCCAGGTTTTGTCCAAGCTGAGGACAAGGCTCTATATGTGCTGTCAGTGATCAGGAGAAGCAGCAGATTGAGGAAGCAACAGTTGGCCAGGCTAAGAACGCATAATGGTAAGAAAGCTTATTAATAAAAACAAAATTCTGGTGGTTCTGAGAGCATAAGACTCTGAAACTTAAATATATGGAAACAAACAACACAAGCATAACTAAGTTAGCCCTGATGACATTCTGCTACTCTCTAAGACAATCCTGAACACCTTGATTAGCAGGATCAGGTGTTTTATTAGTGTTGAAGCTTAACTCTGAAGGGCTGTGGCACACCAGGAACTGAGTTTGACAAAAAATGTACTTATTGTAAGCTGATATGGATAAAAGTGTCTGCTAAAGGCTGTAAATTTGCTCTGAATTTAGAAAATGCACTGCAGAATGACAAATGGTTTTTACATGAAACTGTAATGCCAATTGTTGAGCAAAAATGGTCTCTCTCATGGTTGATTTCTTTTAACAGGCTTGCATATGGTAAGAAAAGGATAACCGCAAGTAATTTTGGTTTGGTCTTACCCGCCTTCCTTATTCAAAACCCTGCTTGGCCAGTACAACCTCAAAGAAGCATCTAAAGTGAAGTTGTAGTTAAGTGAATATTTAAAATGAAGGCATCTGTGTTTGTGAATACACTTATTAAGACTAAGTGGTATTTGTTGACACCTTAAAATAAAGAGTAATCAAATAAAACTATATATACAGTTATTTATATACAGACATATGTATTACACCCATTAACCTGTATTTTGAATTTTTAATTGATTTCTGCAAGCAAATATGCATAAATTGATGTATGTACAATACAGTTAAAGGGATAGTTCACCCAAAAATGAAAATTAGCCCATGATTTACTCACCCTGAAGCCATCCTATGTGTATATGACATTCTTCTTTCAGACGAATACAGTCGGAGTTATATTAAAAAATGTCCTGGCTCTTCCAAGCTTTATAATGGGAGTGAATGGCTGTATGTCTTTGGAAGTCCATCAAAAGGCATCTATCCATCATAAAACTGCTCGAAACGACTCCGGGGGGTTAAAGATTTCGACTAAAATAACTAGCTAAACTTACGCTAAAAGAGTAACCCTTGAACTTGAAAATCATGGGCTAATTTTAATTTTTGGGTGAACTATCCCGCTTATACCTAGAACTCATGCAATTTCACAGAGAATGGGTGTTTGTAAATTTGTAAGACACACACACACTTTAAGTATTTTGTTAATATTTAGTCTGAACTGGTACGGAACGTGGTCCAAAATGTGAAACATTTTCAGTCGCTGAATTGAACACTCCACATGTAACCTAGCTTTTGAGAGGAGTCTGTTATTGTTCACTTCCTCCTGCGTAAACTGTCCATTGATGGGGAAAGACGGGATGTTCAGAGAAACTCCTTCTGGCAGAATGTCCTGAAATGTGAAGCCCTTGTCTGCCATAACCATATCACCAGGACGTAAATGTTGGAGAAGTCCACAGTCAGCTGTTATTGCCCTGTCTGAGGCACTCTCACAGTACAGGTCACTGGCAAAAGTAATAACTCCGTTAGGCGCGACACCGATTAAAGCCTTAAGAGTGTTTCGTCCTTTGTACCGGCTGTACAAATGACACTGTGTATCAAGCCTCTCTGTGTTAGAGACGGCAACCTCTGTGCAGTCGAGCACGATCCTACAGTTGGGGAAGGGCTGGAAGCAGTCTGGCAGTGATGTTTGATTCTTGGCTGTGGAGGGGATGTTGTTCTCAAGCAAACCGACATACAAAACGTCATACAGGGCACTAATGATGGTGGTGAAGATGTTCGTTACTGTGGCTGTGCTACAGTTAAACCTTGTCGCAAGGTCTACGTGGTCGCAATTTAATCTAAGCTTCATTAAGGTCAGGAGCAATTGATCAACTAGGGGCATCATTTGGACAGTCCAATCAGAATGATATTGTAGCTCGAATTTAGAAAGAAGCGCCTCCAAAAACAGGACAGTGGCAGCATCAGGCAATCCAGTATAATATTGAACTCTGTCAGGGCTGGAAGAAATTTGACTAAAGGAAAAAGTTTGCTTCTGTTTCTCCAATTGTTTTTTCAATTGGTCATTCTCTTTCCTCAGCGTGTCATTCTCCACCTCAAGTGCCACAAGACTTTTTGAAGTACATGGGGACTCGGCAGGTACCATGTCAGCATCCGTTCCCTCATCCTCACCACTGCTAGGGACCATTTGTTTCTTCCGTTTTATAGGGAGATGGCTGAGGTGCTTGGGGAATTGGAAAGTCTTTCCCACATTCCAAGCAAATCGCGATGGCCCAGCAGCTTTTCCATTGGGGAAATGCCAACTGCACACCCTGGAGTTGCAGTTTGGGGTGAAGTTTTCACGTCTGTAAAAACAATAAACAAAATAAATTTTAATATTACTTAAATTATTTGTCATGTGAACGCACTACAATAACAGTAAAGCAGTCATTGGCAATAATTGCTGTCTACAAATGTTTTGTTTCAGGTGTGTGCATGTGTGAACTGTAAAAACTGTCCGTTTTTATTTAGCTTGTTGTCCTGTTTGTTTAAGCTTGTTCTGTGTATGTACACTGAGAGCAATGTAAGATCAGAGTCAAATATGTAAACATACCTGGCCATTAATCATGATTCTGATCTTATATCTCAGACTCCCTCCAATTACCCAATTCCCGCTCAATTATTATAGCAAGAAAAAAAACATTAGACCAGTTAAAGTATGATAATATGCTAACATTTCTCATTAACGTTACACCCATTAACCTGTTTTTTTACTTTTTAATCTGATTTCTGCAAGCAAATATGCAGAAATTGATGTATGTACAATACAGTTAAAGGGATAGTTCACTCAAAAATGAAAATTAGCCCATGATTTACTCACACTGAAGCCATCCTAGGTGTATATGACATTCTTCTTTCAGACGAATACAATCGGAGTTATATTAAAAATGTCTTGGATGTATTATAGAAATGAGAAACGTTGGCAGATTATCATACTTAAACTGGTCTAATTGTTTTTCTTGCTACGTACACACATCTTCGTGCTTCAGCTTGACATTGACCATTTTTATTTTATTTTTTTGAACACCAAGAACGTAACAAAAACAGAATATACACCTACAATGGCATTGATATTTACAGATAAATGAGTGTTAAGCAAGGCACATGTCAGTCAAATAAATGGATAATGTCAAAAGAAAATGACATATATTTGAAGAAAGAAAAAAACAAAAGAAAAAAACAAAAACAAGAAGGGGTCTCTTCATTCCTGTCCAGGAAACCAGGCTATTATCATTAAAAATATTTAAAACATAATCTTCATTTCCGAGAAGGTTAGAGTTAAACTTCCAATAACCCTTGTTACGGAAAGGTTTATTTTTATGATATATCATCAATTCAATTAAACAGTGATCTGTTAGGGGAGCTGCCGATATACTAGATATAGTTTGATAAGGCAAAAAACTATGAGAAATTAACCAAAAAACAATTCGGGACTTGCAAGAAGCATCAGGTTTAAACCAAGAAAACTGTCTTAGATTGGGGTTTGACTCACGCCAGGGATCTATTAAACCTTACAAAACATTACAAAAGTGTAATTGTAATGATTTACATTATATTTAGTTGGTGACCTATCTAACCACTCATCATACACCATATTAAAGTCACCACCCAATATAATAAAAACAGTAGCATACTTTGCTTTCATTTCCTCTAATATCAGTGAAATTTCTGAAATTAAAGATTTGTTTTGGGATAAATTGTTATAACCATACACATTTCCAAAGACAATGTAACAATGTTAAATTTTTTGAATGCAAAATAACCAATGTCCATTAGGGTGGTCCTTATTTTTAAAGTCTCCAATTGTCATGGGTTTATATAAGAAAATACAGCATGCCAATTTTTTATGGCAGTAACATAATAATTACTGGTAGCTCAATAGCTTTAAACTTTCTGAGATTTTGATGATTTTCGTAAAAACAGATCATTTGAATTGGTATTATACCTGGCTAGTAAAATTCTAAAAAAATCTCCATAAAAGCATCTAATGCACCATATATTCCTAAATATGTATTTTACATACATATTTTACATACATATCTCAGTTTACTTATTGTAGAAACTAAATCCAAATTAATCCACCCATGACCCGGTTTAGCAGAATTACCTTTCCTGGTGGAATCAATACTTTCTATTGATGATCACCTTGGTTATTGTTTGGGTTTAGAGCACATTTTTTTGGTTAAAAAAATTACATTACGTTCCTTGAAATTGACCCGGAACTTTGGCCGAATCAAGCAGATTATCAGGAGGCACAGGCAACCATACATGCAATGAAAGTAGTCAATGATCACGCCGAGAGAGGAGTGGCTCTGATTCAAGAATACAATGGCTCTCTCACACACTCTGAAGAACAATTGCAGTTTCTCCTTCATGTGGTGAAAGATCACCGACGGATCTATCCGGACTGCAAAAAGTCAACACTGGCTGCTGAGCATCAGAAATGAGGGATTGTTGAAAACTTTGTGCTTTTTTTTAGATTGTTGTCATTGTTGTCATGTCAGTGTTGCTCTGATTTCAATAAAATGTAGTTCATTTGCAGCAACTTTTAATATTACTTGCATATCACAATAACGCCGCACATCTTAACATAGGCAATCTTCCACATGATTGAGCTACCTCTAAATATCTTTTTTTTTTTGTCAACATTTTTGCATATTTCTAATTTTGAAGTTAAAAGTAACAGTTTAAGAGGTTAAGACACTAACATTTTGCAAAAAAAAAAAAAAAAATTGGACTTGATAAGGACCACCCTAATGTCTATCCAAGCTAGATCTTGACTCAACAAGTTTCCCAGGGAAATTGTTAAACAGAAAAGCAACACAGAGCCAGTTGTGCCATGAGCAAATAAACGATGAGCTCAATGTGGGGTTTTTTGCAAAGTTTCCTGCAAAAAAAACACATTGAGCTTTTTTTTTCTTTACAAAACAGAAATGTAGCTTTTCTTTTTATACTGTCTCTCAGACCCCTAACATTTAGTGTAAGAAAAGAAATGCAGCTGCTGAGTTTCTTGTCATTGACTATTGCCAAAGCTAATGTTAGCTAGTTAGCCTTAGCTAGCTAGTTTCTTCTTAACTAGGCTGCACAGAACAATGCCTGACAACCGAAACATGATGCAAGATTTGGGTTTATAGCAACAAACAACATATAAAACCCATAGACTACATAAGTCTTTTTCTCAAATGGCTGGTTTTGCTTTGGCACCAGTGGGTGCTAACGTTAGCACCATAGACTGTGGTTAGCACCCACTGGTGCCAAAGTTTCTTCATTCGTTTAAGATTTGTAACTTACCTTATCAACTGCAGCCATTTCCTCTTCTCTTTCTCGTCACAGGGAAAGCGGTAAAATGACAGCTGAATGTCACTTGTTTTTTTAAACTCTGATCTGTTCAAACAACACGGGACACAGCACTGTGGCATTGTAAAAGCACCAGCCAAAGCGGTAACGTTAGATAGAGAGAGACATAGACAGGACAATGCCTTTGTTTGGACCCGGAAACAGTATAATCGGAGAGTGGTTACGTCACGATTTAACAACCGGCTAGGTAAGGGAATATGACACATCATGCTTTTATTTATTTGAAGACATTTAAGCTAAAGGGTGTCATCTGCTGGTGAACTGTAGAGACCTACATGCTTGAAAGAAGCATCTTGATCATCCAGGGAGTGGGACATTGTGTAGGAATTTCTCCCATCTAGTGGTGAAATTGTATTTTGCATTGAAACGCTCTCCAGCGCCTCGCTTTTTCAAATGCGTGTTGCATCTACGATAGCCGTTATGTACCAAAAAGCTATGACAGGACGTCTTCTAATTTGAGTTTTCCTTCGGGTGAACAGGTTTGTTATTTCAAGACCGTAACATTGACTTACCTGTCGAGAAGAAAGCAGGCAACTTCAGAGTCTCTTTTGAAAGCTTTCTGCTGCATCAACTCTTTCCACCTGGAAAATGCTATCCCGACATTAACCCTTGTTTTTTGTAATCTCCGGTCACGTTTCCTTTTACGGTCTATTTTGGTCTTTTTCGACGACGAGGACTCCTTATCATGTGACTCAGCATATGTATGGTCCTCCATTATAAATAACCGTGCAGTGCAGCCTTTTAAACTTGCCGGGGCAGTGAAGCGCCTCTCACTGCTCTGCTCCTCAGTTTCGGCTGGCTTCAGTCACGTGACGCTGGGTCTGAACGGAAACGCGTTTGCCTAGTACTTTTTGTCCCTCTCTGCTATTATAGTTTTTCAAGATGGCGGAACTACATGGGAGCCTCCGTGGACCTACCCGTCCCATGTATATAAAGATAATAAATTCTTCGTCTACGAGGATAAGTCCGATCATTGGCATATGCATTTGTACACCATTGAGGACATATTTATGAATAAAAATATTGATTTTAGATAATAAAATACCTAAAAACTACACATTGTCGCTTTAAAGAGCACAGGGAAAACACATGGCATTGAAATTAAAATATAATGAACATATATATAACTCTGTGCACCAATAAAATATATGTTGATGACTTTTCGATATGGATGTAACATGAGGAGAGTTGTCACCAATTCCACTCAGGGATAATCTCCTATAATTGTCCTACGATTGTTATTATTTACCCACTTCCTCCCAGATCCCACATGAAAAAAAAAAATATATATATATATATATATATATATTAACTAGTCTGTACAACTCCTATTACAGACACAGTTTCAGTTTGCTTCTGAGGCACAGAAACAATGTAAATGCATCAGATTAAAGATAACTGAAATAAACATAATCTTTCAAAATCCTCCTAGAATCTGTACCATCAAGCAGATTCAGTGTCCCCAGATTACAGTCCAGTCTAGCTGTTTGTCCTTTATTGACTGTGATTAATGGAGGATCCTGAGTCACTACAGTCACTCCACTGCCTAGTTGTTGAGTAAAACAATGGTGAAATGTACTTTACCAAATGTTTGTGTGGTAAAAAGATGCAGTGAATGTGAGTGTTCTGTCAATCATCTGTCAGTCGCTAACAAGTTTGACTAAGAAATGGTTGTTTGAAAGTCTTCACCCTGGTAATTAATTCAATTTATAGAATTTACATAAATTATGAATTTATTTATTTAATGATGTAAAGTCGATGTAATTAGTGATGCAACATGGTACCACACAATTCATCAACACAATGCATTACAAAAATAGCAATCAAAACATAGTTTATTTAAGTTGAATCCTTTGAATTACATTGCTGTGTATAGAAATGAATAACAAAGATCAACAAAAGTTACAGTTGGGCTGCGGCAAAATGGGGAATGCTTCAGAATCTTTGATTTTGTGAATCAGGGTTTCACTTCAAATAAATAGAACCCATTTCACAGCGTAACGACAGTGTTCTGAGAGAGAAATAAACACTCAAGTGTGTGCTAAAGCCATGCACTTTGAATCATTTTCCACGTTTGTACTTTCTCATGTAGGATGCAATGGATGAGGAGATCTCAGAGGATTTCTTGTTCTGTCCAAAATATTCAAGAAACTGGCCATCAGGTCCCACCAGGTACATTATGATGGTGTGATCTACCTGCAATTACAGGGAAATACAGTATTTGCATGCTGACTTCAGGCTTGTGAGATTATTAGTAATTCAATTAATTAACATAAGGCAAGAGAAAACCAATTTTCTTGTGTGAAGTTTATTACACAAGCCTAACAACATAATTAAGGAGAACCAATAACTCACAATGTAGTCGTTGTCTTCATCTTTTGGACCCTGGCTGTAATACACTCTGTAGGCTCTGGACGCTTGCTCAACCTGGGCAGTTTTGCCTGTCAGACCGATCAGCTTTGGGGAAAACTCTGCATGTGAGATATTAAAATATATAAATGATGAGGAAATCATAACAGCATATGCTGAGTGCAGAGTAATGAAGATGATCCCTGCTCACCTTTGACATATGCTGCCATTGCTTCGGGTGTGTCTCTATCAGGATCAATGGTGATGAGAATTGGTGTTAAGTCTGGAAGGGTTTTAATTTTATCTGTGACAGAAATGTAAGACACAAGAAGAGTTCCTTGAAATGGGTCTTGTACTATTTTCCTTTAAAATAAAAGCCACTTTGTGTGCCATCTGATGTAATAATAATGATAAAAGCAATAATAATAATAATAATTATTATTATACATGATTAATTATATTATTATTAATGCTTAATATATATTATTAATATTATATACACATATATTTTATTGATATAGCACATTCCCAAAGATTTTATAAAAATACATTCATATATATATTTTAGTGGTAGCTTAAAGGGACTATATGTAAATATTTTCATGTATTAATAGTTTTTTTTGCTAATCAATCACACCAACTTCCTAGGTTGTTTATGAAAGCCTGTAGGCTGATTTTTAAGTGAAGGACTCGGGTCATTTTTGCCAGGAAAATACAAAGGATGAGACGTTTACACACTCCCGAGAGCCTCTCTTCCGTTCAGTGGCACATGAAATTAAATACAATATTCTGGATAATGCCGAAACAGACGTTCTGTACTGTAATGTCAATGTGTCATGCAAAGAAAAGGAATTAATTTAAACTACAGTCTCACATAGTCAGATCTATATAGTCTATAGTCTCAAATATACAATATAATCAAACTATCGTAACAGTGTGATTTTAATGTGTCGACATGATGCCGGTGAATCGCAGACCTCATGCAAACATATCCACATCGCTATGATCAGATGCTTTCTTAACTGCTGTTTTCTCACCGCTGTCGTTTTTGTCGTGTGTTTATTTTGTTATTGAGAAGAAAATACGCAGCACAAATTTGTGGACAGCGAGTGGACAGCGTTGGGATGTTTGTTAACAGAATATCACTGAAGAACGAAAAAGTGATTCGCCGTGAGTATATCCGGACCTTGAATCAGGTTCAGTTTCTTGTACGTAACGTGTGCACGAGAACAATAAGTTGTTGCAGTTCACTTAACGGCCACCGGTGTCGCTAATAATAAGGGTTTCTGAACTCTACATAGAGCCTGTTTAAGTCTCCAAATTCTTAGAGGCCACTGTATAAAATACAATCCATCTTTACAGACATTTTAATATGATATTATGCACACATCAAACCTGAGAGCTTTATAGTGTCAATAAAAATGTGGCTCTACGTAGTAACGGAAATTAAATGATACATTACCAATCTCATCAACGACCTCAATCATTTTCTCCAGTTCATCAGGACAGATGTCTGGACAGTGTGTGAAACCGAAGTATATCAGCAGCCACTGGCCGAGGAAATCTTCACTCTTCGTGGGTTTATTGTTGTGGTCGACAAGGGAGAATGGACCTCCGAGAGCTGGTTTTCCCATCGACTTTGTTCTTTCTTTCTCAATCACTGCAACAACAAAAAACACATTAATGATAAAGCTATCATTATGTTGTGGAGCATTTTCATAATATAAGGATGCAAAAACAATGTGGTGTAGGTTAATCATTTATACATGCATAGATCCGAGTCCTTACTTTCCTCTTTTTCTCTCTTGAAGTATTTCATCCCTAGAAGAAGACCTCCTCCCAGCGCAAATGTGATGGCAAGAGATTTCCATGTAACTGGCTGTGGGAAAGAGACATCAGTACCGTTCATATGTCTGATCAAAATACACCCAATCATTAGCAATCCACAAACACTTTTGTGAAGTGTCCTATTAAAAAAAGTAACACATTTGGATTGCTGGGAAGGGAACTGAGATTATTGTGTCCCGAAGTAAAGTTCTTAACCAGTTTCTTTTTTTTTGAATACCGTATACTGTAAAAGATTTCTGGAAACCCTGTATATTTGCATTCAAAAATGTGAAATTAATACTTCCATCCAGAAAGGATTCATTAAATTGATCAAACGTGACAGTAAAGACATTTAAAATGTTTTAAAAAAAATATGTAAAAGTAAATGTTGTTCTTTTGAACTTTCTATTCATCAAAGAATCCTGAAAAAAATGTATCATTGTTTTCACAAAAATGTGAAGCATCACAATTGTATTCAACATTGATAATCAGAAAGGTTTCTTGAGCAACAAATCATTATATTAGCATGATTTATGAAGGATCATGTGACACTGAAGACTGCAATGATGCTGAAAATTCAGATTTGATCACAGGAATAAATTACATTTTAAAACACATTACAATAGAAAATAGTTATTTTAAAATTATTTACATTTTTATTACTGTTTTTACTGTATTTTTGATCAAATAAATGTATCCGTTTGCTTATACTAATTTACAAATGCATTCCAAATTTGTAATTTTTATGGACCCTTTTATCTAAACCCAGGGTGTATTGGGAAAACAACAATCTTTCAGTTAGCAGTCCTGGGGCCTCATGTATAAAACTTTACGTAGATTTCATCCTAAAAAAGTGTGTACGCACAAAAGATAGATTTTGCGAACTCACAAAAGTTTTCAGATTTATAAACCGTACTTATGCCAGAACCTGCGCAAAATTCCATTTAGAAATCCTTATCATTGGAAGATTGTGCGTACATTCCTCCCCACCAGTCTTCTCTATGAGATCCGGACTATAAATGGGATTTGTGCCGTCACATTACATTTCTAAAAATCATTTAGTATCCTTTGTCTTATTTTAAAATAAATATATGCTCAGAGTCGCATCATTATGGAAGCTTGTGTTGCCACAGAATAATTTTTTTTTTTTTTTTAATCTCACAATTGTAAGTTTATATCTCGCAATTCTGACTTTTTATCTCAGAATTGTGTGATATAAAGTCGCAATTGCGTGTTATAAAGTCAGAATTGCGAGATGTAAACTCACAATTTTGAGAGAAAAAAAGTCACAATTATCTGAAAATGTTTTATTCTGTGGCGGAAACAAGCTTCCATACATCGATTACTGTTCTCGTGAGAAATATTTCCTCAGCAATTTAGTTTAAAGAGGAATTTTCATACACCTAGCACTCTTTGCTTTCATTAAAGGGATAGTTCACCCAAAAATGAAAATTATCCCATGATTTACTCACATTCACATTTACATTCATATAATTTTGTTTAACTTCTAGATAATGACTTAATGAAACTTGAGTGCTTAATAACTCCTTTAACGAGAGATATATTCAATCTAAATGTGTATATCAAAATGAAAACAGAGTTTAAAATCAATCTGTTTACATCACTCACTCCAGTAAAAGAGTGCGGACATGTTTACGCTATAAATCCCGATATGTGCGTGAAAATTTGCGTACGCACATTTTCATACCTTTTTTTGTGCATTCGCAAGGTTTATACATCAGGCCCCTGATCTTTACATCTTGCTGTGAATGAGGCTTACACCAGTCTTCTTGTTGTTGGATTTGTCTCTGCTAGATGAGGGAGGTGGAGGTAGAGTGGACAGCGTCCGCATGTTGAGAAGGGACACACATGGTGCTGCTGTCCTACATGTCCTAAACTGAAGAAGAAAGTCACATACAAATACAATAAAGAAAGTTACACTCCACTACATATAACCATTATTTATAAAACGGACACATTTCAGACCAGTGGTTCTCAACCAGGGGCCCACTAGGGGGCCTCAGCAAACTTTGAAGGGGCCCGCAGGCGTACCAAAAAATTAAAATTCTGTCATTAATTACTCACCCTCATGTCATTCCAAACCCGTAAGACATTCGTTCATATTCGGAACTCAAATGAAGATCTTTTTGTCTCTCCATTGACAGTCTACGCAACTACCACTTTCAAGCCCCAGAAAGGTAGTAAAGACATCATTAAAGTAAACCATGGTATGCCAGTAGTTTACCCTCAATTTTATGAAGTGACTTGAGTGCTTTGTTTGTGCAAAAAACATAATTTACCTTTTTTCTTCTTTTTTACAAAATATTCTTCTCTGACGCGCGTTCACACAACATGTGCTCTCGCATCAATACAACATGCATGCGTTCGTTGTGTATTTTGTAAGCGTTTAAATTATGGGTTTCTTTTGTGCAAACATAGCACTTGCGTTGCTTCATAAAATTGAGGGTAAACCACGAAAGTCTTACGGGTTTGGAACGACATGAGGGTGAGTAATTAAAGACAGAATTAAAAAATTTTGGGTGAACTAGGCCTATCCCTTCAATATGGTTTAATTTAATTCATGTTAAAATAATCTAAAAGACAAAATCAAGGTCTAAACTGAACATTTATTTTTTATTTTTAAATGTTGGCTAATTCCTATTTCATTGCAAAGTTTACTTATTATCATTATAAACTTGGTATTGAACATACAGTTCTTGAAACTTCTGTAATCACAAAAATAACTGGTTAATTAATTGAATATAATGACACTCACAGCTTCTGTCAATAAAAAATGTCGAAAACAAGCAGCTGTGTCATAATTACGGCAGAAGATATCAATAGTATAGCCTAACTTAAATGAGGGACCTTTGAATATTGTGCTGGACAATACAGATCCAATACAGTCAAAAAGCTTGAGAACCACCAACTTCAAATATACCAGTGATACAATTAAAGGTACAATTAACATGGATGACAGACAACACTTTAATCACTCTAATTACCTGGCATATGAAATATCAGGAGTATATTTGATCATTTATGAATGACTGAACGAATAAATTAACCATGGTTTTACTTAAAAAAAAAAAACATGGTTATTTAAACCATGGTAACCACGGTTTATACCATGGTATTTGTAGTAAAACTGTGGTTATACAAATGGTAATAAATCCGTCAACAAAAAAAGAAAAATGGTTACTACACATTTTAAGCCAGTGACCTACCAGTGTGTTGGTCTGTGACTGTGTTGGTCTGGAGACACTGCAGAGACTTTGAACATTATAACGTTTACTGACACAGGCTGCTCTAAACATCTGACATCTTAAATTCTTTAAACTTGAAACTGCTGTTAAACCCATAACGTTAGTGCTGAGCCTGATAGTCATTAACATCATGCTTCCTCAACGCGGAAGTGACTGTCGGTTTACACAACCTAACGGCGTACATACGTCGCATACAAATGACTGACCCTGAATCAGCGGTTAATGTGAAAAACAACAAACTGAACGGAGAATGACAGCGATCCAACTGACCTGAGGTCGGTTTGAGGATATGACATGGAAAAAGCGGAGGTGATGTAAGAAGACTTCTTCGCTTCCATGGACGGAGAATATTAGTGACATCTAGCGCTTTCATTTTAAAACACGATACAAAGCCGAAAAGGGAAAAAGACTTTAAAGATTACTGGTCAATTTTAACATCACATTCTCCACAACATACCAAACAATAAATTAGAAAAAAAAAATACAATTAAACACAAATAAGGAGGTTTTTACGTTACAAAACCAACATCCTTCAATAAAGAATACAAATACTTTGCTTTAGGACTTTTCATCCCTATCAAATTATCCAAATACATTGAACAACAAAGCCGGAATGAAAACAAATCAACTAAAACCGAAAGAATGTAGGCTATTTTTATAAATAATTTTAAACAAATGCGCTTGTGAACATTTGAAAGATTATTTTACTATCGCTTATGCTCTCTCCTTTACTAAATAATTATAGTGATATTATTATTGTTGTTGTTATTATTGTTATTATTATTATTAGCATCATCAATATTATCATTGTTATTTAATAAATAACAATGATAATATTGATGATGGTAATAATAATAATAATATGTAATAATAATAATAATAAAATAATAATATTTTGTTTGGCATTCTTTTGTTTGCCACTAGAGGTCACTGTAGCATGCGTTTTCATCTTGACGTCATATTCGTGCGACATTGGAATGAACACATGCACCATGCGTGTAAAAATCAGAGGTGCATGAATTAAATACATATGCTTTTTACAAGAACCATATTATTCCCGAGAAGTCGCACACATCGTTTGTTGTCATGGCTGGACACACGCTGCTGTTTAAATCCAAGTAAGTGTAGTTAATCGGTCTGTCCTGACTGTTCTCAATGGAAAAGACTCTTTCGAATTGAGATTACTGTTGTGTTAACTGCCTTATTTGACAACTACTTTATGATCATCTCATTTGTTTGTTTAGTTATGCAGTCTCCAGCAAAATAGAGCCGTTCTATAAGGGAGGCAAAGTGCAGGTATGTCCATATTTTTTAGTAGTTTTTTAGTTACACTTTATTTGACAGTGTCTTTGGTACATGAAGTTACTATAATAACTATAAATTATGCATACATGCAACTAACCGCAAACCAAACCCTATACTACATATAAGTTGTTACTTAATAGCATTCACTACTTGGGTTTAAATGTATAATTACAGTGCAACAAAGACACCTTCAAATAAAGTGTAACCTTTTTTAAATAATCATATTATTAGACTAGTTACATTAACTCCAGCTATTATACCTGCGCGTTTGACTTGTTTTGTATCTCCATCCAGATAAGTCGTGATGAACAGCACATCTTCTGCACATGTGGATCAAGAGTCAACATTTTGCAGATCAGTACAGGGAAAATCATACATAGTATTGAGCAGGTCAGTGTCTTACAGTTTTGTTTAAAATGAGTGTTTCTTCAACTCTGGGCACTTTTGATCTAGTTCATTTAGTTTGTCTAAAACCGTGGACATGCATCAGTCACAGGAGAATGCATCAGATCAACGCAGATCGTACAGCTCATGTTATGTTGTTCATCTCAACTGCACTATTTTGTTGTGGAAATTACATGTTAAGCTTTTTTTTATAATAAAATGTCTGACTGTATTGCCTCTTTTTAAGGTTAAAATCATTTTCTCAACATTGAAATGATTTATGCTTGTTTTACTTTGTTTCTTTTTAATGTTTGTTGCCTAAAACGTATCATTAGGAGCACTTGCATACACCAGACTTTACAATTTTATTTCTACACTGTAAATATTATTGTTGGTTTAACTTAAAAAAGTAAGTAACCTGCTTGCCATACATATTTCAGTTAGTTGAAACAACAACAAAAGTTAATACAAAGAAAGAAAGAGATTGATTTAATCAACAGAAACTCAAAATATTGAATAAAACAGTGAATAAATTGATTTGACGAAAGAAAAAAGCTGTGTTAAATTATGAAAATGTTTTTAACAGTGTATCTCTGTATTCTGAAGGTTTTGACAGATGGGTTTGTTCTTACTGTATATCATTGGCCTGATTTCTATAACATTTTATGACTAATAATACTGTAAAACATTGACAACAAAAATGAAACAAGGATTTTGAACCTGCTTTATAAAATTTTCAGATTAAAGTTCTGGAAAATTATGCTAATTAGTGCCGAATTAATTAGATAATGCATCATCTGCATATTTAAACATTTCAGACAGCTTGTAATACAAAACCGTTTTATGTTGTATTAATGTGAGAATTACTGGTGAAGTATGATGATCTCTGTTAGTTAAAATTATTACCCTGTATAGTGTCTTTCCTTAAAGTCGGCATGAAACCGAAGTTGCAATAGTCTTTTCTTCCCTGTTTTGAGTGACGTATATCCGAGTGAATCGGCCTCTGGAACAAGAAAAAATGTAGGCTGGGACTTAAAGCTGCACGATTCTGGATAATTTGATAAACACGATTCTGAATGGCCAACTAAACAAAACAGTCCATTTAAAAATATTGAATTAATTTATTTTTAAAAATCGGTTTGAATGAATGATTCAATTACTCACTCATAAATACTTCACTTAGTTTCATTACTGGATGAATCAGCGTTTTTGAACACATCTTTTGAATTAATGATTCAAAGACAAATAAATGTATTAACAGTCACTTGTCGCCACCTACTGGTGTAACAATGTAATTGATACAATCTTTATTTCAAAAGCTGTGTTTATATCCAAACTTTAAACTTTTATCCCAGTTCTTCTGTGATCATTTGAACTATTGTAAGACTGATATAATGATACCGTGTGGTTGAGAAGTCTGTTTCATACCTGGACCGTACATGACAACTGCTCTCTCTGGATCAGATCAACGCAGATCTGAATTTTCTCTGTGATCGTACTTGTTAAAGGTTTAATAGACACAGCCGAATCGTTTTCATTTAGGAATAAGATCACATGGGTGTCGAGATTGCAATCTTTCAGCGATTAATCGTGCAGCTCTAGCGGGACTTGATGTTTTCCATGGGGAATTGATTGGATGGTTGTGGTTTGCTATTGGTGGATCTCATGTGAGTGACAGGTTGATAGTAAAAACGTCATCAGAGAAGAGACGAGACGAGCTGCAAGTGCGAGGGGAAGATATTTTGATTAAAGATTGAATTTAAATGAATTTAAACACACGACACATTTAACATAAAACACATTTAACACATGAATTAAAAAAAAATACATCTATAAATAGCAATATGATGAAGGGATGGAAATAAACTTAAATGTGAACTTCATATAACAAAAAGGGAAAAAAAGATATAAAAGTGCCCAAAATTGAAGAAGCACCATGTCTGAAAAATGACGGCCTGTTTTTCTCACTTTTTGCTTTCTCGGAGCAGGATGATCAGGAGGACATCACCTCGTTCTCTCTCAGCCCTGATGATGAGGTGAGCTCACTCAGTGATCTGGCGTTTGACTGTCTGGTGTTTCAGGATGTCTGAGACTGAGCTGTTGTTTCTCTGCAGATGCTGGTGACCGCCAGCAGGGCTTTGCTCTTGAAGCAGTGGGACTGGAAGCAGGACAAGTGCACTCGGTCGTGGAGGGCCATCCACAATGTGCCTGTGGCCAGCATGACCTTTGACTGCACCTCCACCCTGCTGGCGACAGGTCAGACATAAGCCAGATGTTTGATGCATCGAGTAGCACTATATGCTCCAGTCTTAATGTCAGCTGCAGTTGTGCTCAAAAGTTTACACACCCCTTGCAGAATCTGTGACTAATTTACAAACAAAATAAGAGGGAACATACAAAATGCATGTTATTTTTTTGTTTAGTACTGTCCTGAACAAGATATTTTACATAAAGGATGATTATAGTCCACAAGACAAAAAAATAGCTGAATTTATAAAAATGACCCAGGTGTACTGTGTATTAATTCTTAATACTGCGCAATTTCATATCAATTGTGATTAATCGTGCAAAAATTACTCATATTTTCACAGATTCTGCAAGGGGGGTGTAAACTTTTGAGCATATCTGTATATCTTCATAATAGGGCAAAATGTCATATTAAGATATTTTCAATTGTAATCTTGTTTTAGTTTTTTTATACTTAGCAATCCTCTTGAGAAAAGTGTCACTTTAGCGTGCGTTTAAAAAGATAATAATACTATATTATTACATAGTATTACTATAATAATATATTGTAAAAGAATACACATAAATGTGAACAGAATGCACTGTTTTTAGACAATTAATTGTATGCGTATTACATGTAGGGCTGCAAATACTAATAAATAAAATTCATTATTGTCGATAACAACTTTGCTTATCGATTAGTCGTGTCTGCCCACTGTGCTCGGAAAACATCAGCCAGTCACGGCGCTTTACAGTAGTGAGTAACCCATTTCTATGGACAAAACGCTTATGGTTGGCGTCAAACAGAGTATATTAAAAGTATATTAAACACAAAAAGTGTATTAAATGTAATATTGAATACCTACAGTTTAACCTACAGTTAAAATAATAATCAAGTACTGATATGTGCTGTATTATGTTAGTCAACAAATCATAAGTAGTGCACTTCTTTAAAGCACAGCAAAAGGTTATTAAAACAATAATTTTAAAATTGTAAAATTTAAAATTTTACGTAATTACAAAGTGCACTTTTTTACGAAAGTGTGTTAAGAAACAGTCATGAAAGTGTCTGGCCTTTTAGTTCATTAATATTATATCATCTGCCAAAATACACACTCCAAGTGCACACTGAATAAAGTTAAGGGCGCTTCTGGGTAATGAATATTTGTTGTTGTGTTTGCAGGAGGTTGTGACGGCACCATCAAGCTGTGGGATGTTGTGAAGCAGTACTGCACACACAATCTGAAAGGATCGTCTGGTGTCGTACAGTAAGTAACTCGGCTTCCAAAATTTCGAAATCATCTCTCATTTATCCTTTATAATTCCTTCCTTTCTGTAATTATGTAATACTGGCACAGCTGGTTGTTATGCCAAGTCTAAAAAGTTGTACCGTCTCTCTCTCAGTTTGGTTGAGTTTCATCCAGACATCAGCCGGCTGCAGCTCTTCTCTTCCTCTGCGAACTGTGGGATCCGGATCTGGGATCTGCGGAGCAGCAAGTGCGTATGTGTTTTGGAGAGCCACTACAGTGCCGTCACATCGCTGGCCTTCTCTCCTGACGGACAAACACTCGTCAGGTAAATGAACTGTCACATTTCTTGGGAATCTCATCAAGCACTGTCTTCACAATAGTCCAGTTTTAATAATGTCGCGCTGTCTCCATTTTTAGTTCTGGCCGAGACAAAATCTGTTCGGTGTGGGACCTGACGGAGAAGGCGGTGAAGAGGACAGTCCCTGTCTATGAGGTCAGGATGTGATTGTGTCCCATTTAGCGTTATAGCAGCTCAATTATTGTGTTTGTAAATAAGCAGGATACTCTGGATATACGGCCTTGTTGTTTTACATGGATTTCTCGTATTTGTGGATGTTCAGGCTGTGGAAGGTGTTGTTCTTCTCCCTGGGACGAGCGATTACTCCCAGATGGGTGTGAAGAATGAAGAGTTACACTTTGTCACGGCTGGCAGCAAAGGTAAACCGTTTCTCAAAACCGTTTAATTTATAATGGATGAAAGTCCATAAAAGCAGCACTGACCAGGGCCCGGTTGCACCAGCTGTGCGTAAGTTACAGCTTAGCCTAGTTTTGACGTAAATGGACACTAAATTCCAATAAAAACACTCAATATTTTTGCTTTGCACCATTAAACTTAGTTGAAGCGTAACTCTTTGTATGAACTAAATATTTATGGAAGCCTCCGATCAGGAGTAACGGTTGGAATGAAATAGCAGACAGACTGAACTGCATCAATAATCTCTTATTTTACTTGACAGAATTCTTTAGACACACTGTATATGATAATGCTGACATTTACACTTGCAGAACATTGTGTGAAAAGATTACTTTGTTAGCGGCTCCTCAACGTGTGCATCTGTCCCATCGGTCCGTGTTGTGCAATGCCAAATAAAATCAGTCATAATCAATAAATGTCATTTATTATGTTTTTTGTATCAGTACTTATTTATTTATCCTTATTCATTTAGTTTCAAATACAGTTTCTGAATGTTATTTACATATAAAAACACTTATGTTATCCATGATTAAGAATCGTATTTAAAGGAAACTTATTTTTACCGTTAGTAACGGGAGGCAAAAGAAGTTAGAATGAAGGATAAACTGAAATTCACAGCATTTCAACACAACTTCTGCTCACGTATTTGAAGGCTGCTATTGGATAATTGAGGGTAAACGTCATATTATGTGACTACGCATTACTTTACGGAGAGCTTACAGCCTACTAGCTACATTCTGCCTTAAGAACAAATGGTGCAACGGAATAAAGTACAGAGTTAGTTACAAACTGGCTAGTAGTTACTCAGCCTCTAGTGTGGACTTGCGTAAGAACCCTACCCTGGTGTGCAACTACACACTAACTGGTGTCAGCGTTATTCTAGTGTTATTTATATACTATTAGTAGTATTTATATAGTTTTAATCAATAATGTGAATTAGCTATTATTTTTATATTTTCAGTTTTAATTTTAATTTAAGTTTTAATAATTTTGTTGTGTGCTTTTTTATATTTAGCTTTAATTTATATTTATTTCATATATTTGTTTTAGTTAATTATACATTTGCTTTAGTAAGTTTGGTACTTAAACTTATTTTATATTTGTTTGTTAAAGAATGTTAATTTTTTTTTTTACTTTATTGATTGATATTTTTATTTTATTTTATTTAAGCTTTAATTCTGTTATCAACAATGATTTTTCATAGTTTTCATTTTAGTTTTAGTTGACAATGCAGCACTTTTGCACAAACTCCCAAACACTCAGCAAAAAAAACTGTATGAAATATTACCATATCACTTCTTGGCCACTATTATATATTTTTTTTTTACATTTATGTCCTTTTAATACTGTTTAATTGTTCATGCTCATTTAATATATTTTTAAAGTTAGAACTTTGCTGTCATCTAATGTTCACTTAAATGTATCATTAAATTATCATTGTTAAATGTAATCTTTAGCAAATCTCAAAATAAATATTAATTTTTATACTTTGCATTATAATGTTGTGATGCCTAAATTCACTTGTAGCAATGAAAAAGAGTTTTAATGGCTGCATGTAGTTTAAAAACGTACATATAGAGTTTTTCTTAATCCAAAAAATCTAAAATGATTACTATATTAGCCAATGGCTGATGTTCATGAGTCATGACACAGAAACACTGAGACATCATTTCAAATGGGTACTTCATCACTGGCAAAACGAGCTTACAGGAAAACTTTCAATAAAAAGAAAAATCAGTGCTGCCTGACAAGAGAAAACAAAAAAAGTCTGTTGTCTTTATGAAAACTTATATAATGTATGGGAATGTTGCCTTCCAGAAGAGTAAACTGTTAATTTTCATGTACTACCGACATTGTAACAATACAAAAAACGAGTTGAAAATTGGCAAACTTACACTTTAATCTGCTTTGTTGCATCTAATAGAGATGCAAAGATGCATGCAAACCCTTTAAAATATAAGATGAATGAGAAAATGTTGTTGTTTAAAGATAGACATTTTGCTTGCATGCATTTTAATGCATGCATTCAAAAAAATGTAATGATTTTGGTGCTGTGTGGCGCTCCTATGCAATGCAAATATTGAGTCCTTTCGCGCGGCTCTGAGTAATTGTGATGTTCTCCGCAGGCGTTCTTCGAGCGTGGGACTCCAGCTCAGCGCGCTGTGTGTTCACGCAGACTCTGCCTGATGCGCCGGCTCTCAGCACGGAGGAGGCCGATTTGGACCCGCGCTGTCTGGTGCACCTTCTGCCCATGCCTAAGTCCAACAGGCTGGCCACAGTCACCGCAGAGCACAACATCCTCATCTATCAGATGCCCACGCTCACCGTGCAGCAGCAGGTAAGCCTCACAGCTCGCCTTGCGTCACCGCTGCATCTGCAATGGTGAATCATTCGGCTTGTTTATCTCTTCTTTTGAAGTTCGTGGGCTACAATGATGATATCTTGGATGTGAAGTTCCTGGGGAAGGACGACACGCACATCGTTGTGGCCACTAACAGCTCTCAGCTGAAGGTGTTTGATTTGGCCACTAACAGCTGTCAGATTCTGTATGGACACACAGGTCAGTGATCCACTAGAGGGCAGCAGCACGCTGGATACGCAACACACTCTGTGCTTTCATTCAAAACACTTCAGGCCTTTCCAAATACCCACATTTGCAATCTTGGCCACTTGAGAGTGTGTGCACGCGACACTAAACCCACACTATCTCAAATATCGCTTCGGGAAGCTAAGCGCATCACGTCATGCATCATGTCCGGACACTCACGTGGAGGAAAACATTCCACTGTAATTCAAATGAATTAGATAGCCTATTAAATATAATTTGGTTGTAAACCATAGTGTTGCACAATTTATCTGTTCAAAGGTGAGTAGGTCATGTGTACTGTGTACAACATTTGCAACTGCTTTTTATAACTTAATTGGAAGCACCACAATTTTTAAATAGTGTCTTTTATTACATAGAGACTACTGATCAGACATTTAGAAGTTTATTGTAAAATGCAAAGTATTGAATATCAAAATAAAGCTCTGTAAACGCATGCATTTGTGCAACACTATAAGTGTGTCCCATCGGGTAATCAAATATTCTGCACACACTTGCAGTCTTCAAGCCTACTTGAACACTTGGGCCGAATCGAGCGGCAACCTTCGAGACACGGAAGTGAATTAAACTGCAGTTCATCGACAGGCTCCAAAAGGGAGTCAATTCCATATATCCCCACATGTTAAAATGCCCAACTTCACAGCAGAGAAAAATATGTTTACAGCCTGGATCAAAAATTGGTTTTGGTCTATATTGCTAATTTTGCCCTTCATGGCAACTCTGAGGGGGGTGAATATTTTTATAACTCATCCGTTTAAATTATGTTAAGCCTTAAAGTTCTGCATGATTAAGGGCGTGGCCACTTGAGTGACAGGTGGATTGCCAGTTTGTCTACTGTCTGTTAGCCTTCACGTCACCTCAGCTAATCCCAGCTGTTGAACTTGCCATCTCTGCCGTGTTTGTGCTTTTTTCTGGATTGTTTCATACAATTTAGTACACGCATTATACCTTCGCCCACGCCGTTGGATCCCGTCTTTGTCGAGTATCGAGAGAACAACCAGCGCTGTTTTTAGTTTTGTTTAGTTTAGTTCCTTTATTGTGGAGAGTGGAAATTTCTCTTTGGCTTCACTATAATGAAAATACATTTGAGAGCAGTGAAAAAACATACATGATGGAAACCAGGGTTATTATAGTTAAATAAAACTAATGCCATAAAACATTTGTTACCTGAAATAAAATTAAAAATATAATTATTTTTATTTTTATTTTACATCAGTTAGTTGGCAAGGTAGCATGTCTCATTTTCATTTTTTACTTGATGTACTAATATAGCTGAAACTGAAAAAAAACAACTAATATTTTTGCTAAAATTAAAATCAAGATGTGAAATATTAAAATATAAACCATTTTAAAATGTTATTGAATATAGTATCTCAATTCTATTACAATAACTGCATGGAACTTGATTCAGTCAAAACAAGATCGTTAGTATAGAGTTTCGTGTGTGTGTGTGCGCGCATGCGTGCTGTTAATGCACTTGTTTGTGGTGTTTCCTACAGCACAAGTTATCATTAGATTCATATCTGCAAATGGAATGTATGAGCCCATGTTAAACACGAACACACACACACACACACACACACACAAAGAATTCACTGAACAAGGGAGTCTGAATGTCAACCTGACAAATAGACTAAAATATTAATTTTGATCAAATATTTGTTCTTGGGCAAGGTTTAAAAGGAAGCAGTGTTATTGTTAACTAAAACTTTTCCCTGTAAGGGAAACAAAGCTAAAATAAATATGAGATGAAACAAAAAACTCGATGAAAATAGAAGTGTTGCCTTGGCAACTAACATAATAAAGTACTAAAATAATGAAATGCATATTATTTAAAACTATATAGAATATTTTTTTTTAATTGTAAAAACGACAAAAGCACAACAAAATTATTCAGTCTTAAAACGGAAAGCATTAAAATGAAAGCTAATATAGAATATTAATAAATACTATAGAAGTATGTACAAAAAAGTTAAATATCACTGAGTGCAAGTAACGATAATTTAGTTAAAAATGCATCTAATCAGTTGCCCCACCCTGAAACTAACACTAACCAGTTGTTATATATGTAACATAACATTTCCTTATGCAAACTGAAAGCTATTGTTATTGTTTGCTCATTGTTTTGAGGAAAACTTTAAGAAGGATGTATATATATATATATATATATATATATATATATATATATATATATATATATATATAGGTCGCTTTCTATAAGTCATAAGCTTAGCGTTAATAGGTGTGTCTGTGTTTGTGCGCGCGCTATTACGTTATCATTAGATTTGTAAATGAAAAATTACAGTACTTTTTGTTGTTGTTCAGTTATTCAAAAAATAGTCAATGGATTATCAAAACCATAATTAGCTGCAGCCCGGCATACCAGACTTGTAAACTGCTTAAATTGTCAATTGTGTAAAAACAACCGGCTTTAAACATTATTCTATACACGTATTCTTCATGCACCTCTTGAGTCATCAGTATACATTGTTGACATTCTCGTCGATGAGTAGAGCATTATCACCTTGTCATCTGCTGATGTTTTGCTCTGATTACCTGTCTGCAGATACCATCTTATCTATTGATGTGTTTCGCAAAGGCTCCATGTTTGCAAGCTGTGCAAAGGTGACTCTTATACTTTGTCTTTTCACTGGCATATGGTATTCAAAATATCTGAATGTATAGCTTCGCCCACACATGGAAAAACAAAAGGTTTATGTAACTTTTGACGCAGGACAAGTCCTTGCGGCTGTGGAAGATGGATCCGAAGAGTGGCTACGTGCAGTGCGTGGCTCAGGGGAGCGGACACTCCAATGCCGTGGGCTCGATCGCCTGCTCCAGGTCAGAACTCAGCCGCCGGTATATCACTGGACATAGCAGTTTGATGAGCAATATAAGTCTAGACGTGTGCAAATACACCTGCAGCGTTATCATAGGTCTGTCCTGAAGCATCTTTGAAAAGTGTGTTTCTGGAATGATTGACACACTTTTTTGCTAAACTGATAACATGCTCTGTTACATTTTAATCAAATAATTGCAAAACCTGGTCATAATAACCCATTTTAATATTGTTCATGAACTTTTATGCTTCACTTATTGGCTATTTTGTAACACCTTAGAACGTGACCTATCCAATCAGATCACCCAAAAATGAATGTACATGACTTTCTTTCTTCAGGTAGACATAAATGAAGATTTTTAGGAGAATAATCCATAGCTGCGTGTGGTTTTTCAAGCGTCAACTGATGCGGGGGGTGTATGTATGCTCTCGGTTCTTTTGGTCCAGGGCAAAAATACGTTTAGTCCTGGTTAGCTTGGCGTTCACGTGCACGAATGTTTGCGCACAGAAAACTTCCCACATAACAAGTAATAAATTGAGTTCCTTTTCGCATCTTCTTGCGCTTGAATATTTCAATTGGCAAGGCTTAAACTTTGGTGACGATGCAGCATTGGCCAGTCAACTGTCCCGAGCGGCGTTCACGTTTGTTTACAATCATGTTCTCACAACATTGCATTGCTAGAATTTATAAATATGTTACCGGGCAACTGGCAATTGACACTGTTTCATATATGCAATGGCTAAAAAGAGACATATATGTTGAGCGCGTGAACACAATGGCCAATCAGAGAAATATATGATGAGTACGTGAACACAATGGCCAATCAGAGACATATATGTTGAGTGCGTGAACACAATGGCCAATCAGAGAAATATATGATGAGTACGTGAACACAATGGCCAATCAGAGACATATATGATGAGTACGTGAACACAATGGCCAATCAGAGACATATATGTTGAGTGCGTGAACACAATGGCCAATCAGAGAAATATATGATGAGTACGTGAACACAATGGCCGATCAGAGACATATATGATGAGTACGTGAACACAATGGCTAAACAGAGACATATATGTTGAGCGCGTGAACACAATGGCCAATCAGAGAAATATATGATGAGTACGTGAACACAATGGCTAAACAGAGACATATATGTTGAGTGCGTGAACACAATGGCCAATCAGAGAAATATATGATGAGTACGTGAACACAATGGCCAATCAGAGACATATATGATGAGTACGTGAACACAATGGCCAATCAGAGACATATATGTTGAGCGCGTGAACACAATGGCCAATCAGAGAAATATATGATGAGTACGTGAACACAATGGCTAAACAGAGACATATATGTTGAGTGCGTGAACACAATGGCCAATCAGAGACATATATGTTGAGAACGTGAACACAATGGCCGATCAGAGAAGTATATGTTGAGCGTGTCATACAATGGCAAATCAGAGACATATATGTTGAGCACTTGAACACACTGAGCACGTGAATGCAATCGCCAATCAGAGACATGTATGTTGAGCGCGTGAACGCAATGGCCAATCAGAGACATATATGTTGAGTGTGTGGACAGAATGACCAATCAGAGACATGATTGGTCACTATACACTATTAATCGTGTGAACGCAATGGCCAGTCAGAGGTGTTTAAGGATCCGTTCAACAGTGCTCAAAATGCTAGAGGGAAATGCTGGTATCGTCACATTTTTTAAATTTCAGTACCGAAATCGGTACTTTTGACAACCCTACTGTGCAAATAAGTGTTTGTTTTTGAGTTCTTCTAACTTGAACACCTGTTTAACTGTTCCTGCATGCAGGTTAAAGAAAGTCTTCCTGGTGTCAGGCAGTCAGGACTGCACTATTAAGGTGTGGGAACTGCCTGACCCTCTGCCAGCCGTGGGATGTGAACCGGCCATGATGACGGCAAGACTCACAGAGAAAGCTCATGACAAGGTGGGTCTTTGCCCTCGTCACGTTCAATCTCATTCAAGAAATGTGTTCAGCAAAGCTGTCAGGTGAACCGTGGTGGAGAACATGTTTTGACAGCACATGCTCTGTTTTCCATCTTTTTTGACATTTTTTGTGCGTCCATTGTGTTAAAACCATTGTCCATTGTTGAGATAAGAGAAAAATGCACATTCTTATTGTGTAACCATAATTGATCATTTTCATCATTCATTATTATGTTCAAAATAACAGATTGGTATATATATATATATATATATATATATATAAAAATAAAATGCTTCACACATGATTGTCATTTTGTTTCTGTCTCCTGGAATGTTCCTGAAGGATGTGAACAGTGTGACCATCTCTCCCAATGACAAACTGCTGGCCTCTGGCTCTCAGGATCGCACAGCTAAACTCTGGTCCCTGGCTGACATGAGTCTGCTAGGCGTCTTCAGAGGTCATGGTCGAGGTATTTGGTGTGTTCAGTTCTCTCCTGTGGACCAGGTCCTGGCCACAGCCTCAGCGGACGGTTCCATCAAGATCTGGAGCCTCCAAGACTTCTGCTGCCTCAAGGTAACTTACACTTTCAGCTTTAATCCAAGCATTATTCCTCCCTTTCATTTACATTACATTTAATCCTTTTATCCAAAGCAACTTACAAATGAGGAGAACAATAGAAGCAATCAGACCAAAAAGAGGGCAACAGTATACAAGTGCTGTAACAAGTCTCAGTTAGTCTAGCACAGTACACGTAGCAAGGTTTTTTTTTTTTTTAATCAGAAAATGAAAAAGATGTGTCTTTAGACATTTTTTGAAAATGGTCCAGGAAAGGTCTGTGATTGATTTCGTGCCTATCTATTCAACATCATGTCTGATGTAACATCAGTTTTCTAGTAATACCCTAACCAGTCACCTTACCAGAGAACAATCATACAATATCTCTGCCGCCTGAGACAAGAAAGTCTTGCCTCTAATCTAACAGAGTGGTCTTGACTGAAATAAAAATCAGGCAAAAAGACAAAGGTACAAGACTGTGTACTTAAAGAAGGCATGACACGGAAGTTGTGAGAGTCTTTTTTCCATATTGTGATGTATATTAGAGTAAAACGGCTTCTCGAACAAGAACAAATGTAGGGAGAGACTTGAATTTCATGAGGAATTTATTGAATGGTTTGATGGTTGTGGTTTGCTATTGGTGGATCTCATGTGAGTGACAGGTTGATCCCGTCCTCACGTCATCAGGGAAGAGATGTCGCTGCACGACGGGAAGTTATTTTGATTAAAGGGCACATAGATTAAAAAATATATATATGATGAAATAATATAAAACAAGGATTGTCAATTTTGATTTCATGGTGATGTTAACAGCTTTAATGAGGCAAAGAAATACAATCCCATGAAGCATTGCAAATGACAATCAAATTAAAAACAATAGAGAAATATAAAACTATTGATTTGATGTTGATTTAAACTATTTTTTTTTTTTTATTGCAAAATATGCACATATAAGCAAATATTCAAATAGTTTGGGAGCGTATGGAAGCATATGCTTTATGGGAATAGGCGGAGTTTGAGATTTGCTTGTCGCAGTACTCTGATTGGTGGAGATTTCTTGCATAATCATCAGTTTTTTACAAGGAATTCTGCTGTTAGACATGATTATTCAAAAATAAGTTGAAATAATGTAGGCTGGTATGGAGCTTATAATATGACAAAACGATTTGAATTTGAATTGTGTAAATTTGAATTATTTGCAAGTGTAATCTAACAAAATTGAATTTTAGGTGGTAGTTTAAATAGTTCTGAATTAGATTTTTTTTTTTTTAACGAATATTGAACATTTGAAATTTAACAAATTGAAATGTTTTTATGGCTGAATTTTATAGACATGTATTTTCAAACAGCTAGTTTTTTTGTTCTGAATTCTTATACTGCAAATATTCAGTTTAAAAAAATACAGATTCAAGTTTTCAAGATGAAGAAATTCGGATCTTCAAATTCAGTTTTCTAAAATTCAGTCTCAAAAATTCAAACTCAAAAATTCAGATCTTACAGAAAGTAGGTCACAGGTCATCCACAGGGAAGAGTAAAGGATCTCAGATAAGTCAAACAGAGCTTTTTGGCTGCACTGCAGTAGTTTTCTGCCGCAAACGCGGTGGTGGTTCAAGAGAATCCGTGTATCTTTCGTTCAGTCGTTTTTTTATTTAATATTAAGAGTAGAAAAATGAGAAAACAGCTTGAGTATTAGATTTCTAATATTCTAGTAATAATAGTCCGCTGCAGCTGTTGCACGGAGCTTACAAAACTTAACGCATGTATTGCAACTATAGGCTACATTTAATTTTCTCATCAAACATCTAGACTAACGAATGGCTCGACACAACAGAAGAGCCTAGAAAGGGCTTTCTCTCTGTGTAGACCAGCAGTTGGTCTGAATTTGCTATAACCTATAGCCTATTTTCCGGACTGTATAGGCCAAGTCATGTTTTATCATGAAACACACTGTGATTTATTCCAAAGTGACTCAGGCATATATAATGCATTTAACGTTAAATAATCGAAATGTTGACTTTCAAAAGTAGGCGCGCCAAGAAGGCTATTCTCTGTATTTTGGTTCATTTTTGGTGTGCGCCAGAAAGATCTAAAGAGACCGAGACGCGCTAAAGCAGCGCATCATGTTGTTTTATTTATTTTTCAATGGCATGAAATTTTGTAGTCATTTTGAATGTACACAAATAAAAATATACATTTTACTGTTTCGAATGATGTCATTTTATCTGTATGACTATAAATAACAGAGTATTAAGTTATAATATCCCAGTAGTGGAACAAATCCAAGTGATGGCGCAGGCGCATCGCGCTCTCACACAACATAGTATCAGTTCTGGCGTTGTTTCATATCGCAGACTGCTCATTATCAAAATAAAACACAGTCAACCAAACATATAAAAAGTTATTCTGCCTAATTTAATTGGTCTGTTGTACAATATAAAGAGCAAGCTGTGCCGCACAGTCCTACTCCAAACATTTCCCTTGCTGTGAAGACGCTGATTTAGCCTATACGTGTATTTTGGGACTCGACTGAAGTATGACGCCTTTTTTATATTAATAGTTAGCATCCACATGTTACATTGCAAATATTAAAACTTTTAACGGAATGAGAGATGCGCGACCGTTTCGATTTAAATAAATTTGTTTAGGCTTGGCGTTTAAAATAGGCTAAATGTTGTTTGTAATAAAGGGCACAATATAGGCAATTTTTATAGGCTATATGTAGCCTATATTATTTTATTATACATGGCTACTTATTTTTCATTCTTGTTGTTTTCTGCATCCATTTGTCATACAGTAAGGGAAAGTAAAATAGGCAACAAATAGCCTACATGTTAATAGTGTTTATCATGTAAATATAGTATTTTATTTACAGGTCTTTTTCACTATTGCTGAATAGGCTAATATTAAAATGCGTTTTTTTATGACGATTTGACGCGCACGCGTTTCTCTCTCAACATGATCCGGTGTGACTTGCACTCAGGTGCATGCGACTTTTTTTCTGGCAAATATGGTCAGTTAAAAATGTTACTGTATTATTACAAAATGCACAGAGTGGAGACCATTTGGGCAAAAAAACAAACAAACATATTGTGTTCATTACCCCCACCCACATTTGGGCTTAATCACTGTTTTTATTAGGGGGTCCTTGGAAATGTATTTAGGTGTAGACAAAATCAGTTATGTTTATTTCATAAATATGAACGTACCTCGCATCTCCCGGACACTAGCCGTTAGTCTACTTCCTTGGCCTATTTTTTTAGCTGGCCAATTCTCAAAATCTGTGTGGAAAAGCTGTGGAGCTTATTATTATTATTATTATTTTTTTATTATTATTTATTTTGGAAGTTTAGTTGCCATAGAAAATAACACACAGTTTTGTTTAACATCAATTGATACTCAGTATTAATGAAATAAAAAAAATGAATGTCAGAGAATGCACAAAGCGCATCCTTTTGAGATGTAAATTATAATACATTTTAATTAAAATAAAACACACAAGGCCTACATCATAAAACTCAGAAGATTATGTATTTTAATATATTATATTATAATACAAATAAAAAGGCATCATACTTCAGTCGAGTCCCAAAATACACGTATAGGCTAAATCAGCGTCTTCACAGCAAGGGAAATGTTTGGAGTAGGACTGTGTGCGGCACAGCTTGCTCTTTATATTGTACAACAGACCAATTAAATTAGGCAGAATAACTTTTTATATGTTTGGTTGACTGTGTTTTATTTTGATAATGAGCAGTCTGCGATATGAAGCAACGCCAGAACTGATACTATGTTGTGTGAGAGCGCGATGCGCCTGCGCCATCTTTTGGATTTGTTCCACTACTGGGAAATAACTTTATATTCTGTTATTTATAGTCATACAGATAATATGACATAATTCGAAACAGTAAAATGTATATTTTTATTTGTGTACATTCAAAATGACTATAAAATATAATGCCATTGAAAAATAAATAAAACAACATGATGCGCTGCTTTAGCGCGTCTCGGTCTCTTTAGATCTTTCTGGCGCACACCAAAAATGAACCAAAATACAGAGAATAGCCTTCTTGGCGCGACTACATTTGAAAGTCAACATTTCGATTATTTAACGTTAAATGCATTATATATGCCTGAGTCACTTTGGAATAAATCACAGTGTGT
>NC_139963.1:16802083-16902083 GCF_963993115.1 Abramis brama | reverse complement strand
ATCACTTGCCAAAACCAATCCTGTTGTTGAAACAAAACATTGTTTCTTAAACCCTTAAAGCGCTTTATAGGTTTACCTGATCTGTATCAATTTCTTTACACATGACAGCTTATACATAAAGATTAGCACTGATTCAATTCTGATTTGCTCATTTTATTTATTAGCGTTTTTTCTAATATGAAAGATATAGTCCATCCAAAAATGAAAATTCTGTCATTTACTCGCCCTCATGTCGTTCCAGACCCGCATGATTTCCATTTATCTTCGAAACACAGATGGAGATGTTCAAAAATAAAAGAGATTTATCTCTCTCTCTTTCTCTCCATTCCACCAAAACTTTGACAGTTCATAAAGACATAGCAAAAGTAATCCATATGAATCAAGCAGTTTAATGCAACACAGATTTAATGTAGGATTTTATTCACATATAAACATTGATCAGCGAACATATAGAACAGATCAAATATGGTCAGCGGAAGATCAAACTTGTTTTCTTGGCACGAGAACAAAATCTTTAGTGGATGAAACCACTCGATTTAATTTTTATGATCTCCTCATAAAAACTTGTTTGAAACATCAAAATTTGGCTTGGATGGAGCTTCAATGAAGAAGCATCTAATGTTTGACTGACTAAAATATCTTTGTGCTTCGGAGATAAACGACGTGAAGGAGAGTAAATGACGACAAGATTTAAATTTTTGGATGAACTAGCGCTTTTACGTAGCTCTTTTGGATCTTATTGCTGCTTATTATTATTGTCTGTCATTCCAAAACAAAATATCCTTTTGAGTGCTTATAGATTGTGTGGCATCTTCTTAGGCAGCAGGAACTGTCAAATTTACTTCATGAAAAGAAGTACCTGAAGGCTCTGGGTATCGCTATCTCTCTGGATCAGCCGCACACTGCCTTACGAGTCATCAGAGGTACTTTCTCTTTTGTTACCCTGCATTGAGTCAACATGCCTGCTTTACTTTCCAAAAGCATTTATTTGAAATGGCCAATCTGATTGGTAGGAATACATCTGGTAGATCCGCATTTTATACTCCATTAACTGGAATCTGAGGAGCTCCACCGCTTTCATTTAAAACTTCATTGTCCTGGGTTTATTTGGAAAAAGTGAATGAGCTTTAGTTCCTGAATGTTGTAACTCAAACACTGGATAATTTCTGATGATGGGTTTATGATTGTGTAAATGATGCTTGGTGTATTATTACTCATTACTCATTGTCTTGTATTCAACAACACATCCTTAAGAAATTCCAGCGTTGCTCTTTGGCTGAACTGGTCAAACCTAAGAAATGCCAAATCCATATTATGTCACTTTTATGTAAGATTTCTATTTTAAATAAATGCAGATCTGACTATCATTTCTATTCATCAAAGAAAAGAAAAAAAGATGTTGAGCGAACGCTCTCCGCACGTATCAAAGTTCATCAAATTATTTCGATTCAAACCCACTAAACCCTCAGCCCATTCAGTAATACTGGTTCATTGGCAGAAACCTCTAAATGCCACTATTTATTTATTATTTATAATTTTTTTATTTATTTGATGCATCAGTTTTATATTTGGGCTATATAGACAGTGCTGGTCAGAATTATTTACCCCCTTGGTAAATATGATCAAAGATATAAAAAATAAATCTGCATTGTTTATCCTTTTGATATTTTATTTTTTTTAAATGCAAAAATCTAACCTTTCATTGAAGTAAAAGAATTTAAAGTGGGGTGGAAATCACATTATGAAATAAATGTTTGTTTTTTTCTCCAAAACACGTTGGGAACAACACGTTTGCCCCCTTTTATTAAATACTTTTTGCAATCTACTTTTGTCAAGATAGCAACTCTAAGTTTTCTCCTATAATGCTTGATGTACAGTACATATGTGTATATGTGTGTTATATGTATGTATGTATGTATGTATGTATGTATGTATGTGTATATATAAAAAACTCAAGCATTATAGAAGCGTATGTATGTGTGTATATATATATATATATATATATATATATATATATATATATATATATAGTACTACTGTACCTGAGAAGCTTAGTTTATTTGTTTTATTGTTTATTTATTTTCATTTTTTTTAACAGTTTTATATTTGCAAAAGTTTTGTTTTATTTTTGTATCAAGGAGTTTAGTTTTTCTGTTTGTCTCAGGGCTGCCTTGCTTTAATACAGAAGACTGTCAGTTGTGCGTGTAATGATTGCAGGTTCTCTTAAATTCCATTTGTTTTATAATATTAGGTTGACTAAAATGGGAAGAAAAAACTAAAATTCCAAGTTTTAATTCAGTGAGATTTCTTTCTTCTAGACCTATTAGTCAAACACAAAATAGTAAACTACAATCAAATCTTTGCATATATTGAATTGAAATTTTATTCAAAATCGAGAATCGATTTTTAATTGAATCGTGACCTCAAGAATCGATTTAAATCGAACTGTGAGGTACCAAAAGACCCCCCCCCCCCCCCCCCCACCCACACACAAACACACAATTAATCTTGTGTTATTTTCTTTAATCTTTCATAGAAATTCGGCAGCAGGAGGATGGGATACAGGAGCTAGAAAAGACCCTTCTGAAACTGCGTCAGGATCAGAAAGGTACACGCCGTGTGTTGGTGCAGTGCACTAGTGAAGGTCATCGGGTTCATCGTGACTGCCTTACCTGAGTGTGTGTGTTGTGTTCAGAGTCGGTGCTGCGCTACTGTGTGGTGTGGAACACGAACTCGCGCAGCTGTCTGGACGCCCAGGCCATCCTGCAGGTGCTGCTCACACACCTGAGCCCAGAGGAGATGCTGCAGTACCAGGGGGCTCGTACTCACCTGGAGGGCCTCATCCCGTACACAGGTGTTTTATCCAAACCAACCCACACATGAGGACGTGGTGTTTCTGTGGTAAAGTGCTTTCTGACCTTTCCACTAATACATTTGAATCCTGTTTCCCGCAGAGAGACACATGCAGCGGATTGGCCGTCTCCTGCAGGCCTCAATGTTTCTGGATTACATGTGGCAGAAAATGCGCATCACAGGTGGCAAAGAGAGGTAAAAACACGTTCCCTAAACTTCCTGGTTGTGCATTCAATAAATTATTAGTAGTGTTTGCTTAGGGAAGAATCAGTATTATTGCTCGTGCTCAAGGTTAAAGAAGTTCTGAATTGAGAAATCAAAATTTCCTTGATCTTTTGACATACAAGAGGGCATTGTTACTATAAATATCCTGCAAGTTTCTCAAAAACTCAAAACTTCCTTGTTAGTCCAAAAATAAGCTTATATTTTAAACCAAGCTCAATTGTCTATCAAAAACAGGATAGAAAATTGCCTGTTCTAAATTACAATGGTTTTTGATAATAAAAAAAAAAGTGGACCTCATAGAACATAAAATATTCATATAGAATTAAAAAAAAAATGCAGTTCATGACCCCTAAATATTGGTATTAATCTTTGGTGCAAAACTAGTCCTGTATGTTTGTGCCATGGGTATGAATTATCAAAATAATCAATCTTGTTAGAAAAGAACTGTTCTCTTACTTTTACTTTTCTAAGCAAACAGATTTTCTTTTTTCTTTTTCTTTTTTCTTCTTTTTTTTAAATGCTCCCAAAAACAGGGACTTGTCTAGATTCTCACTGATTCAAACCAGTAAGCAACAGCCTCGCAAACATCTTCCAACACTTGAGCAGTCACCAAGATTTGCCTGAGCAAGAGCCAATCTAATTTTTAGAAAAACAAAGCTCAATAGAAAGCACTTCTGTAGATCTAAATAGACAATCGTTTTCTTCAGTCAGCAAGTTTTTTCAAGATAGACATCATCATAGTGAAGTGTAATGCAAAACAATGAAACATTGTTTATTTCCTTGGTGATCTGATTACAGTTCTAAAGAAGTGAGTTGTCTGACATGAGTGACTGCTCAATTCTTCATCTTCCAGGAAGGGGGTTTAAATCAACACCATTCTCCCAGACTTTCTTTGAACAAATATTAAACATTCCGGTAACACTTTAAACTTCTTAATAAGTTCACTTGTCAAACATCTTACCACGTTTTTCCTTGCTGTCGCCTGCTGTCTTTTGCCAGATATTTGCATTTTGTTTCCTCTCAAAGCATATCTCAACTTTTAGACAAAAATTGCCAATACTTTCTCTGACAATCCCACAATCCCCTGCATGAGCATGTCGCTCTTTTAATAGGGATTGAACTGAAAACACCCACTCAGTTCTGCTCCCTTTCTATTCATCAAAGAACCCTGAAACAAACCAAATTTACTGTTTTCAACACTGATAATAATCAGACATTTTTCTTGAGCATCAAATCAGCATATCAGAATGATTTCTGAAGGATCATGTGACACTGAAGACTGGAGTAATGATGCTGAAAATTCAGCTTTGCATCACAGAAATAAATGCGATTTTAAAATATATTATAATAAAAAACAGTTATTTTAAATTGTAATGATGTTTCTGGTTTTACTGTCTTTGTGATCAAACAAATGCACTCATGGTGAGCATAAGAGTTAAAAAATCTTACCGAGACCAAACTATTGAACAGCAGTGTAGTTGTGGTTCCCCCAGTCATACATTTGAAAGTTTATTCAATATAGCATGTTTTACAGTTGATCTGTTTTTTTGTCTTTTTCTTTTTCTAGTGTGAACTTGGAGGATGATGAGATGGACACCAATCCTCAGTCCATATTCATCATAGACAAGCAACCAATGGAGATGACAGACACTCAAGCATCTCAGCAGGAAGAGGAAGAGGAAGAGGAAGATTTGGAGGATTCAGAAAGCAGAGTGGAGCTTCTTGATGAAGGTGTCAGCACGTCTAAAAGTGCTCATGCGAATCTCAAGAAACGCAACGGGGTGAATGGAGGCGCAGAGGAAGGTCATGTGTCCAGTGAGGAGAGTGAAGATGAAGATGAAGTCATGGAAATTTCCACCAAGTCTCTTCCCAAGAAATTTACAGGTTCTGCCCTTTGCGAAACAGCTACTATAAGATGATTGGCTGCTGTAGCTGTCAATCACGAGCCATTTTATTCAGAACTGTATATTGAATTGATGGACCATTTCTGGTCTTTCTGAATATTCTGATTCATCCACACATTGTTGCTGATAAACAGGGGCTTCCTGTTTTTATCAGCACAACACTTTTTTATGTATTTTTGTCATCTTTCAAATAAATAATGGTCATATCTCTTGGAAAATAAAAATACATTTTATTACCCTCTCTGTTGGAATTAAGTCAATGAGCAACATTTAAGGATAGGAATACATTTTCAAATTATAACCACTAATAGGATGATTTGGCCAATTTTACATATCAAATTCAAAATAATTTAGCAAAAAGTAATTTAATCAAAATATGAGTATTCTACTTTTTTGAAGTTTACACAGACAAGTAATTTGTCTGTTCTCTCTGAGAGAACGCAGCGACTCAGAAAATGCTGTCCCATTGTGCAGATCAGGATTTTGGATCAATGACATTTCGCTGTGAAACACGGCTACAGGATGCCAGAAACCAAGAAACAAATAAAATGTTACACTTAAAAAAAACACAAAAAAAACAGGTTTGCACTAAGATTTAGCTTCTCATTTGTCACTTTATCTCATTGTGCCAGATTAAAACACTGTACAGCTTTGACTGCCTGACTGTCATCTAATCAGGTTTGCATATATATATATATATATATATATACACCAAGACATTTAAGCACATACATGCGTATGTATGTGCGTATGTGCTTAAATGTCTTGGTTATTTACTTTGGTTATTTAAATATGCATGCAAAAAACTGAAGCCAGCTCCTTAGTTTAAGTCAAGGGTGTCCAATTCTGCTCCTGAGGAGTTGAGCTCCAACTTGCTCCGACACACTTGCCTGGACGTTTCTAGTGTTTCTGAAGACCTTGAAAAGCTCGTTCAGGTGTGTTTCATTAAAATTGGAGCTAAATTCTGCAGTTTAGTTGCCCTCCAAGAACAAGGGTCTGTTCTTTGTAGCCTACCTTATCTAAGCACTATATAAATGCAGTCCATTTTAATTATCATTGTTCCTAGTTCAATAGGGTACTCCTGTAAGAAAGCTGCAGTGGCTGGGACAAGCTTTAAATATCACCTCTGCTTAAAAAGATAGTCTAATGCTGTTTACATGAAATAAGCCTCCCGGGCAGGTTTGAGGTTACGGACCTGTTGCCATGATGGTGTTGTGCCGAATTTCGACCCCCTGCCAAATTATTATCCCCCTCGTTGAAGTCAGTACCTGATTGCCTAATCCTAACCCCATCATTAATCCTAAACCCTCCCCCACAACTAATCCCAACTCCAGGATGATCTTAGAAGATCCAAACAATCATGGATCATGTCAAATCATCAACAGTAAAATCCAGATAACTGAGTAATCCACATACGAAGAATGGCCCCAGGAGTAGACACCCCTGATTTAAAACCATAGTAATAATATGCTTGCAATTATTAAATGTAACTTAAAACAGGAATAGCCAAGTCTGCTCCTGACTTCAGTTCCAACGCTGCTCCAACACACATGCCTGTTATGTTCAAGTAAACCTGAACGCCTCGGTTAACCGGTTCACGTGTATTGAATTAGGATTTGAGTTAAACTCTGCAGGAAGGTTGTCCTCCAAGAGCAGGATTTGATATCAATGCAGAAAAGCAGAAAATAAAAAGCAGAAAAGCAGAAAATAAAACTCCAAAAATGCCAGTGTTTAGGGCAACCATTTTATTAAATTCTCTCAAGAGTGTACAATGTATAATATATGTCAAGATATGCAATGCATATAAGGTACAAGTTATATTTTCCACTATGGAAAGGTTTTTTCTTCGAAGAGCAAAAACTTAAGAAAGACCTAAATCTTGGATAAATATTCTGTTGAAGATTGTAATACATTTTCTGTGCCTGATCCAAAGAGCAGCATCTCTAGTAGATTATCATTTGTAACATGCATAATATTCTGTTCCAAGAAGAAGAAATAGACTTAGCTCTAATTTGACCATCAAGTAATCACATTATTATCACACAAGTGTTTTTGGTAATGAACAGTAACTCTTGTTCTCCTCAAACATGTAACCTAAAGTACTGGACACATTGCAGTGAGGTGACCTAACTGGTTCTTTGCAGGTTTTGGCGTGTGACGGTGGTGCAGCGTTTGAGTATCTCCTGAGCTTGGGGTCTGGCTGGCATCTTGGGGGTGGAGGGCATCTTGTTGAGACTAGGGTCTGATCGGCTGCTGATCATCTTGTCTTCTGTGGGACTTTCAACGCTCAGGCTGCCAGAAGAGTCAAGCGTAGGGGTGCGACTCCGGCGGAAACGCTGTTCTGCGTCCGTACGATTTAACGAATCGTTGCCGGAGAAGCTGCTTTCGTCGCTGAACTCTTCGCTGTCCTCACTCAGACTTCTTTGCTGACCGTTCTCTGCAAACTGCACTCGGATTGATGGAGTCAACCATGTCATACTAGCGTCCGGCAGCCTACCCATTGAACGTGACATCAGCTTATCTCTAGGGTCCAGGGTGCCTCCTAGAGGTAGACGCAGGTTGCCCTGGGATCTGCTGAGCCCACGGTCGGAAGCCTTCAGGGAATTGTCTCCAGTATGTTGAAGCTGTGCCAAGTCAAGAGTGGAGCTGGTCATCTCCCTCTGAGTGGGCATCATGCGAATCCGTGGGTTATTGTACGGTTGCAGGTACATAGATGGTACAAAGCCCGCCTTTCGATTGTACCTGAGGGATAGAGACAAAACAGCTGTCAAACGTTGAGGAATGGGTACTGGGAAGGTCAATTTCATTCAGTGGAAGTGAACAAGGAAGAAGCATAGGCAACGTCGGTCCTAGAGAGCCACTGTCCTGCAGAGTTTAGCTCCAATCCTGAAAAAAATACTCAACGGCCTGTAGCCTTGGTAATCCTGAAAACCTTGATTAGCTTGTTCAGGTGTGTTTGATTAGGGTTGGCGCTAAACTCTGCAGGACAGCGGCTCTCTAGGATCGACGTTGCCTGCTCCTGGTCTGCACAAACTAGTCCGCAAAAATGAGGATGTAAAGCAAGTTTCCCTCCCGTAAGATGACTGGTGTTTATTTCAACTGGTTACAGCTGCTCATTTTCAGGAGTAAACAATATTGAGATTTACCTTACTATCCACCAGCCATTGTCAGACTTCTGTAACACCTCCACCACAGACCCAATCTCGACTGATATTTCATCACTGTTAATGGCTTTGTAAGTTTTGGCAGCAACATAGAAAACACCTGAAGAAGGGAAACATAATAAGATTTGTTAAAGAACGCTGTTTTAGGCTGCTAGTTTTGATTTAAATATGCATTCCCAGTGATTTGCAACAAGCAAGTGACCACAATTCATTCATTTTCAGTGAAACTTAATGGTATAAGCATAATTAGGTTACATAAACTGTGGTTTCCAAAGAAAGGATGATTCAGAGCAAACAGAAGAATGTGAAACATCCACACTGCGGCCAAACCGGTTTTATTTCCAGATCAATGTACACAGAACACACTAGAAACCACTAAACCATTTCTTACTTCCGTCATCCATCACATCAGGACCGTCATCAGCCATCTCAGCTCTCTGTAGATACGGAGCAGGAAACCAGGCGAGACGTTTGGCTTCATTCTCCACCAGCCACCATCCTGACAAGAAAAGGTCAAAAACAACAAGGTCAGCAAACAATGAAGAGTGTTCTTAGAGGCTCCCTGCTTCTAGATGCTGTCTGTGTAGTCCGGCCAAATGAGTTCTCACCGTTTTGGTCTTTAATGAGCACATCCACAATCTCATCCACTTCAACCTTGAAGGGCTGATTCTTGGTGTCCTTGGTCTCAAACGTAGCTACGCAGCGGTATGTTTCAGTAACAAAGGGTTGGGTCACCCCATTGTTCATCTGAGTGGTCTCGGATGGCATGATCACAATACTGCAGAACAAAACAGAATCTTTAAATATTCTGTATACTATAGTTTTGAAAATTATTATATGTATTTATTTTCTGCTTTGCTTGTTTTGCAGTATTAGCTTACCTGTTTTTTGAAAAGTCAGCACTGAGGTCTTGGGATTGGGGAAGCAGGAACTGGATGAGCTCCGAGCACTGGCAGATACGGGGATCGCTCTTCATCAGTTCACTGCAGTATTCGTCCAGAGTCTTCAGTCTGAGCATTGACTTACTGGCACTCCGCTTCTGCATGTTTTTCCGCACTCTTGCAGCTGCAAATGCATTTTTTTTGTATTATTACTTAACAATAAGTACTTGAATTTGTATTGTTTTAAGGGGAAACTAGCAGAGTATTTACCTTTGAACTTGGGAACAATCCTTCCTGACCTTTTAATGGGGTTTGAAGAAGGGAATTTCTTCTTGAGTTGTCTCTACAGAAATAAGCATGCTTATGTTATTCTACTCAACTGAAGTCAACATCATATATACAGTATTTATACAGTAAAATAGGCCACATAAATTGTTTTCAAATGAAATGATGAAGGAGACTTACATGCAGTGTCTTGAAGTCTTCAAGCGATCTGTACACAGTGATCTCATTTTGATCTGACCAGAGAACGGTGGTCATGTACAACTGGGAAGAATGGGAAGAATGTGATTAGACGAATTTCAGTGCTTCTCTTTACATCAAAGCTCTCACTACACATTACAGTCTTCATGTTATTGTGTATTTAGTTAGGTAAGTAGGCCTACTGAATGAATTACCTATACATAAGATAGTCTATCCCTATTTATATCTGATGTGACCCTTCAAAATAACATATTCCAGTTTTAATAAATCATGTTATCATAGCCTTTATTTTTATTTAAAGAAAAAAAAGTTAACTAGCTACCGCTTGAAGCATATTATTTTATGTTAACTGACAAAAAAATGTTTTACAGTGTGAATTACTTTTAAATGTTTCATGGAGCTGTTATGTTATTATTACTCCAGTATTTACTTATATTATTAAATCAATTAATTACACGATACTGATCAATTTTAATAATATGTAAAATTGAAATATGTTGGAACATTCTCAAACATCATCGAGACTTTCATTCAAAACAACGGTAATGTAGCTTTTTAATAATGCATGCAAAATGTAAAAATTAACAAGTCTTACTTTCGCTTCTTCTTTTTGCATCACTCCAACAAGCTGAATATTGACAGGATATCTTTGCTCCTCCATACTGATCAGGTAAAAGGCTGCTGTAGTAGATGTGTTGTCTGCAGCTCTTGCTCTGATGTTTGTTTGACTGACTGCTGCTCTCTTTCTATTTATCACATCTCCAGTCAGAGGCGGGAACATGGGCGGCGCGCGCGCGCGCTCCCGCTGCAATTTCACAAACCGGAGAGTCCGATATTACATCAACAATATTTATTGGAAAGAGCATGTTCGTCTTTATAACAGAAGATACGATACAATACAATACAATACAAAAATCTTCAAGATTACACCATTTTTGACACATTAAAAACAGTCCTTTGCGTGGTTGAATAAGCAATGCAATACATAGAAATATATGGTTAGCATCTTAATTTAAACTTTATTTATTATTTTATTAGTTCATTAATTATGCTAACTCAACTAATTTAATGTAAAGAGCTGGATACTAATTACTAATTAAATAATGTCAACTAGTACAGTAAATGCAGGCTATTGATCAGAGTTGCCATAGACTAATGATTTTTCTAGTCGACTAGTAGTCATTTATTTAAGCAATTATACTAATCGCATGTTTAATTAAATCTTGGGTGCATCATGGAGGAATAGCTTTTTCGGCGCTCAAGCTCATAAATCTGGCCGCAAAGCACCGGCAAAAGTAGACCAGTGATAATAAATATGTCTGAAAAAATAACGAAGCATTTTAATTGTTTATTAATAAACTAGTGTTTTCTAAATCAGTGTAGGCTGCAAACATATCTCCATCAGTGGCGTAACTTTGTTTTAAAAAGTGGGTGGGACAGGTGGGGGGAGGGGGGGTAACTCAATGCTAAATCATAAAACAGATGTATGTACAATAACATTACATTACGATGTCCAGCAATCGATTTAGTACAGTGATTGGGTTTAATTAGTTGTTTAATGAGGCCTATTATATGTTGATCCGACTATTTTAAGCGTGTAATTAAATGGTCCAGGGGCAGAATTTTCGCCCAGCGTGTCAGAGGTTCTTGGTTCTTATCGCACTCATATATATATATATATATTTTTTTTTTTTTTTTTTTTTTTTCTCGATTATGTTTTTCAGTGGTTGTATATCAGGCATGGACACGTTTGTGTGCATTTTGTTTTGTAATTTAACCGGAACGAATAGAGAGTCTCTCCACAACGGATTGAAGCGCGCGTCCCAGTGAACACTGTGCGCGAGCCACTAACAAACATAGTATCCACGCCACTGATCGCAGCGGCAACGAGCACTTTGATCACTTGATTTCAAAAACAACACATTTCAGCACTAGATCGCCTCTTATTTGACAAACGAATGAAATGAATGCTCTGGTAGTTAACTGGAGATGTTTTGTTTATTTGTATTGGTGCATTCGTGTCGCGAGATGTTTCAAAAGTGGTGGGGACAATATCGACCTTAGCAAAAAGTGGTGGGGACACCCGTCCCACCCGCAAATTACGCCTATGATCTCCATACATCTCCGCTGTAAAGTAGATGTGCCTTTAGAGAGAAATGCACTTTTTATACGGATTACATAATCAGATGGTACCGTATTTCCTTTCAATGCGATATTTTTCGTTGGTGAACATTTCAAGCTTTATATAGATATATTTCTCATGTCTGTGAGGCTAGTCTATATAGCTGTTTATTTTATTCATTTATTTTTGACATTTTGAGATGCACTCCAGTTCACGACCATGAAAGCGCGTCCTGTTTGTTTTATTTTATTGTACAAAAGCACAACGAAATAAAAGCAGTCGAATGATGTATTATTTCTGTATGACCAGAAAGGATGGAGTGTTTTAAGTTGTTTTCACTGAAAAATGCAAGTGATCGCGCCGGCGCCTCCACACTCCGCACAAACACTTATATGCGCCTAATGTACTGCAAATGAAACAAATACAACACTTTACCTAAATGAATATTGTCTGTGGGCTACAATAATTTATGTTTATTTGATTGGCTACTTATATTTTTCATTTTTGTTTTGCATTGAATACCATTTAAATGATTTGTTGTGCACAGCAATGCCATCCTCACATAGAAAGCCACGTTAAGAGTTTTCTAAAACGCTTCAGGAGTAATTAAACGCAATGCGTTTGTATTCTGGGCTCATCTGCTATTCTGTAGGCTACATGTGCTTTATTTATAAGGTGTGTACATAATTTGATATTTTAATAGTTTGATGTCCGTTGGGGGCTGCTACTATTTGCTTCAGCTTTCTGAACGTAGAAGTATGATAAAGCCAAAGGCATGATATGCTATATAAATTGTATGTAGATAAAGGCATATTGTGTACATGACTACAATGCCAAGAACCATTTGACTAAAATATTTATAAGTTTCAATGAGATTTATTCATTCCTTCTAATTCAGTTTGTATTTTATTTAAGTTTACTCAACAAACTCTTTTAGTCTGTTTTTGGGAAGGTTAAAACTTTGGTGTTCAACATATTGTTTCAGAAATGCAAACAATTAAAGATTGATTTTTCAACTTTATTTGCTTGGTTTCTTGTTGTTTAAGACTACTTTTAAGACTATTTGTAAAATAAAAATTGATCATTTAAGTAGTTTTTAAGTAGTTTTAGGTAGATTATTGTTACAATTCACCTGAGTTTGATTCAGATTCAATTAGATGGTCAGTTTACACCCAGATCAACTTTTCCTTAACCTGGGGCAAATTGAGCCACAGGAACACTTTTTTATGAGAAGCTATATCTATTTTAGAACGCTTTGTCATAGACGTATTCTGATCATTTAAAATGATAGGGAACATCCTGAAATTACTTTAGATATTTTTTTATTGTACTATTTCCTAATTTTCTCCTATCTTGAGGACCACATAAGTAAAAAAAATTACATATATATATATATATATATATATATATATATATATATATATATATATATATGGCTCATCTTACCCCACTCTCCCCTAATGAAAACAATTTTTACAGTAAGTCAATTTAATAGTTTAAGCCCTTCTCCACATCAAAGTCATCATCACTGTGTCATTGAACAATGCTGACATTTTCATAAATCCCTGTTTGTTGAGCACGTACAAGGAAAAACCCTTGACATTCCAGGAAATAGAAGCTAAGGTTTAATGTTATAAGGAAACGTAGGCAGTATTCTTCTCAGAGGTGTGTCCAACACCTTTGTTTGCCATAACATTTTTTCACACCTAACCCTGCTGTCAGTATTGACCCTCCTAACAGTATTGACTGACTCACTGAAAAACCCGTTATTGAAATATCAGATTTTATTTTATGCAAATAGGTTTGTCTGTGCTAATGTTGTTTATTCAACTTCTTCATTACTCATAATAAAACTCTTATTGCTCATATTTAGGGATATCTGAGGAAAAACAAAAACGTTATACCTTATTAATACCTTGGTGGCTTATTTAAAAAATGTGAGCTATTACCTATGATCAGATTTGCTATTTTTTCCTGGCAGACATCAAAATGACATGAGCAGGAACCCAAGCTCTGGAACCACAATAGCCACATCCATGGGATCATTTAAAATTACATACATTTCATGTTCATAGAAGGTCATAGGTCTGTTATATGGCTTTCCACTAAGTGTCCACTATTGCAGGAGTGAGCAAGTATTTGACACGTACAAACTGAATCCACAAACACAGATGTAAAATGCAAATAGTGTCTTTATTGTGCTCCAATAAAAAAATAAAAAAAATAAAAAAAACATTACTTCCAATTAGCTTCACACACACACACACACACACACACTGTCCAAATTGTTTCTTGAACGTCACTCTTTACCAATCAAGCCTGATGAAATAACACACAATAACACAATCCTGCAAAAATCGTGTGCTTCTCGACTAACAATACACACTTCTCCTTTCTCGTTACCTAAATGCCCTTAATATACAATGTCAGAACGCCACCTAATGGACTAATATATAGGCTAATTGAATGAAAATGGCTCCTACAGTCAGTTTCAAATGAGTGTGAAGTTATCATTTGTAGCTGTTTATTAACCAGAAGTATTTCACTGATTCTTGAGATAAGGGATGTTAGATAAGGGACTAACTCATGTTAGTTTTTATTAATTAATAATACATCATCACTAATTGATATATTTATAGACAAAGGTCTCAGCTAATGCATGTAAAGGAACAGGTTTTTCTGAAAATGTTTTTTGTTTGTTTTTTCAAAAAATTTACTTGTCACTTGTCAACTCCGTCAGGCGCATTGAAAAGCATGCTATTTTAATTTGATTCATCCAACACTCGTGTAAAGTCTTCAATTATGTAATGGTGTTCAGTAAAGGAGCTAAGTGGAAAAAAAATGAATTCATTCGAGGTTTTTTTTCTTGGTTAGGGTTATTATATACAATCCAGTTCCTAAATTACTTAATTCTCTACCCTCCTTTTTAATATTAAACATATAACTAATGTTCTTAGGTAAATCAGACATAATATCATGTAGCCTAGTTCAGTTGATGTTTAAATATTTTAACACAATAAATGGAAAAAGAATAAAATATTTCTTTCAAAATGAACAGAAACCTGTATCTGACAGTGTTAAATATTCACAGAGTTGACAAAGGTTCAACTGAGGTTCCAACAACTGATTGACAAGACAACAAACTAAGGCAACTCATTTTTAAGCTAATATTTAATTGAATACAGTAATCCTTCCAGTGGTTTGTTTGTCTCCTTTTAGTGGCAGTAGGCCTACATCTCATTCTGGGTCTCTAGTAGCTCACAGAATAATAAGCGTATGTTAGGTTGAGTGTAATGGTAAAAGCATTATTATGTGCAGCCTTGCAGCAACAGAAATGTTCCCAATGTGAATCCAAAGGATCTGTAACGTACATTTTATTTGTGTTTGACATGGATAACTTAAGCAGTGGGAAGCTACTTTAGAGCGAAGTGTACACATTTTTTACTCTTCCATTCGGGCTCAGCCTAACTGGGCATGTGCAGAGGCAGCGTTATCAGCGCTGAGACACAATGGGCTCTGCTTATCTGGACGATTATCTGATATGCGCTCACTCACGGGAGTGTGCTGTGTGCGGAATGGGACACAGAGATGCTCACGTCTCATCTCACAAATCTGGGGTGTGCCAAAAACTATGCCAAAAAGTGGCAAAAACTATGCCAAAAGCCAGCTGATTCCATCTCAGGAGAGACCGCGGCATACCGCGCTATGTTCTTGGAAAGAATGATCAGGCATGTGATTGGCTAAGGACAAAAAATATACTGAGACCCCCAACACCCCCCCCCCCCCCCCCACCCCACCTCGCCCCGCCCCGCCCCGCCCTGCCGATCAAACCGATAAAAACATCCAACTTTTTATGACACATGACAACAACTTATTTGAATTTAAAAAATAAAATATATATTTTTACATTTTTTTACACCAAACTTAAACTGCTTAATGTGCAATATCCAACTTATGTCATGAGTATGACACATAACAAAAAAAATGCAATATTGTGATATATTATTACAATTTAAAATAATTGGTTTTCCATTTATTAGCCTATACTTTAAATTATCATTTATTTCTGTGATGCAAAGCTGAATTTTCAGGATCATTACTGCAGTCCTTTAGAAATCATTCTAATATGATGATTCATTATCAAAGTTGGAAACAGTTCTGCTGCTTAATATTTTTTAATAACCTGTGATACTTTTAGGTTACTTTGATGAATAAAAAGTAATACAATTAAAAAAAAAAAAAAAAAAGAATAATAAAAAAATAAAAAAAAGAAATATTTTGTAACAATATACACTACTGGTCAGTAATTTGGGTTCAGTAATTTTTTTCTTTCTTTTTTTGAAATAAATCAATACTTTTATTCAGCAAGGATGTGTTAAATTGATAAAAAGTGATAGTAAAGATTATTTATATTATTAGAAAATATTTTTTTTATTTTGAATAAATGCAGTTCTTTTTAACCTTTTATTCATCAAATATTTTAGGCAGCAGAACTGTTTCCAACACTCATAATAAATCAGAATATTAGAATGATTTCTAAAGGATCATGTGATAGACTGGATGTCACATGCTGAAGACTGGAGTAATGATCCTGAAAATTCAGCTTTGCTTCACAGAAATAAATTATAATTTAAAGTATAATAAATTGAAAACCAATTATTTTAAATTGTAATAATATATCACAATATAAAAATAAAAAAAATCAGTATATCAAATGCATTTATTTTTTGATCAAATAAATGCAGGCTTGATGAGCAGAAGAAACTTCTTTCAAAAACATTAAAAATAGTAATGTTTCCAAACTTTTGGCCTGTACTGTATTCCCCCCAAAACTGCACAACTGTAGGGTAAAACATTAATAAAAAAGTGATAATAAAAAATGCGTCTTAAAACTGACATGATTGTAACAAAATCACACAGTCTGGAGAACTCAGAACAACTGCTAACATTAAGTTTAAGGTAAAAATAACTGCCATGAAATTATAGTATCTTACTCCTATGCAATTAGATAAACTGTTCATTCACTACATCACTTTACCTCTGTCTTTATCCCCTTTTATCCTCTCCTCTTCTTTTTGGCACTGTATCTATCGCAGACTATAATGCTCATTTATAATGTGTCATGTAAATTCGGCCATCCGTCACAATCAGGAAACTTTCACCGCGTCTAGAACTGGCACGAGCTGCCAGGCCCGTTTCTACGAGCCTGTGTGTTAAGCGCCCTCAAAAAAAAGCAATGCTGTCTATATGGATGCGGCGTCGCGCACGCTACACAACAAATTACCAACAACTGATCGCGCGCGCGCTCTGTTTCTGACGCACTACAAGCACTCGCTGGGCGGGGAAAGATTGCATCTATCTGCCATCTGTAACCATGTTGACGTGCCGCCCGGTGTGGCCGCGATTCGCGGCGATTGTAGTTCAGTCCCGGGTTACCATGGTGACGGCTGTGAGATTACCCCGTTTTATCAGTGCCTATCCCAGTTTCGCAGGACACAGATGTCATCAAAAACCACCCAGCAAGCAATTTTGCGTCTAATAGACGTCTAATAGCCGTCAAAACACAGCCCAGACGTCTAGGCTAAAACAAGGCTAATTTTGGGCTGTCAGTGAAAATCTAATAGACGTCTAAACATAGCCCAAGAATAGACTAGTCATCAATTACACTACATATACATGTAATAGACAACAAAATGAGGCATAAGGATTCTTTTCACTCAAATATAACAGGTTCTCATAAATGAAAATCCATCCAAACTAATTGATTATAAAGGGATTTATTTAGAACAATTATATTAACAACTTAGACAACATTCAAACATAAAAATGAACAAATAAAATATTGGAAAATATGTAAAACAACTTAAGATACTAAAATTTTTAAGAATTAATTGTTAGCTTTATATCCATAACCACCACCCCCTGCTCTCCCTGGTGCTTGTTTAAAATGACCAGAAATTGCATCTTTTATTTCCCATTCAGTCGCCAAAGGAAAGTTGGTCATCACTGCGTCTGCCAAATGAGAAAAAGAAAAAAATTATTGCTCAAGAAAAGCATTGTTGACAATCATTTTTAACTAATTACAGTCATTCACTTTTGCTAGGATGCACACTAGAGCTGGCCAATATAGAGTTAACGGAATATAGATTGAGACTATATAATTTAGATCAATATAGACAATAATTTATATCAATATTATTAATAAATTAATATCAATAATTGAAATTTTTTGCCTGCATAATGGTGATGCACTAATTATATATATACACACACACACACACACATACACATATACATATACATATACATATATATATATATATATATATATATATATACACATACATATATTTTCGGGGTGTGTAACGATACACGTATTGAACCATTCTGTACGAGGCTTTCGGTTCGATTTCAGTACGGATTTTTAAACAGAACTGTTCGTTAGATAATTTTTACTGCTGACCAAAATTTTTTAATTTCAAATGTAGGCACGTCAAAAAGCACGCTCATAATGTAAGAGAAATCATAACAAATCGTGACAACAATCGTGCTCTTTCAGGTAGTGACCATATAGAACTGCATTATATGACTGACTGACAGACAAGAACAGTTTGACTTAAAAATATCAAAATTTAAACTACTTCAGAAACAAAGACACCTACATCTTGGATTCCCTTAAGGTAAGCTAAAACATACCAAAATTTAATTTCAAAGTGAACTATCCCTATAAATCATTCTTTATCACTTACTCATATAACTCTAATGAACATAAAAAGATACTTATAGGGGTAGTTCACTTAAAAAAAAAATCATGTAAGCATTTACTCACTTTCATTTGAAAGTAGTAAAATAATAATAAAATTAGTAATGATAATATTCATAGTTTCATGCTTACCACCTTGAATTTAGATACATTTTAGATTAAGGGCACACAGTTGCAATAACACGTGCAGGTAACGTTAACTTGTTGGAGAAAAATAGTACTCTGCAATGGTAATGTTAAAATGTCACGGTTTCTACACATTATAACAACTAACTAATTTAAACAATGAACATAACAAAAATAACACGCATACTTACAAGATCGAAGTAGAAATTTGAAGGTTGTCAGAGTGTTGCTCGCCCGTTGCTCTCTGACAGCTGCCTCGTGTAAAATAAAATTGAAAATGGAGGAAATGTGTATCGCGAGATCTGGCTAAAGTGATAGTCGCGCAATGCCAGTAGTCCCACTAGTCATGTCTCAGTAGTGTTTCGATTGTGCCATCTAGCGGTTGAGAAATGCCATTGCATTTGATTTAATTTGAAATGATAGACAGTCATATCGTAGATTGTGTATATGTTATGTTTATGTGTGACAGCAAACATTAAGCTGTGTGAGCGAAAACATTTTTAAGACTAATATTCTTATACTAGCTCGCTGGTCTGAATCAGGGCTATAGCCAAGCCGTACGTAGACCAGTTTGCTTTGATTTCGTCAGGTGGGCTAAAGCAGACCGCATATAGCCCGTCCAATTCGGAGCTAAATAGTGACTACAGATCGACCATGTCGTGAAATGGCACATTGAACCTTGTAGATATCATTACCAATGCGAACGTGATGAAATATCAACCATTTCATGCACTGCCTGGCAAAAAACTACAATTAATCAGTTTTGACTAAAAGTGGGCTACAATAGCCGAGTCTGAATACGAGCTAAATCGTGGCTACGCACAGCCTACACATATAACATGTAAAATAAAGCAAACCAAACAACTTGTAATCATAGTTGACTTTGCTTACATGATGGAATATCATACATCTCACAAGTTATTTTGGAAAAAAATACATTTATCCAGATTAAATGTTATTTGGGCTAAAAGTGGGTTACACATAGCCGGACTATATCGGGTCTATATTTAACCGAGACGTTGAAATGACGGCTATTGCTTGCTGGGCATGTTTACGTTGTAATACCCATGTCATTATACACATTTGTGTCCTCATAAACCATATGAACACAAACACACACACACAATAACAGGAATCCCTGACAGGAGGAGGACAGATTAAAGGTACACAGCACAGGACCTACAATTTCCACTTTTATTAACCCCGGGTCCAGTGGACCCGAACATCCTAAATGTGTAGGGGGGTGTACAGTGTGTGGTCATTGAAAATGTGTTCTGATATATATTCTTCACAGAAAATGAGCCAAGGCCAATGAGTCTGAGTTTGAAAAAATAATTAATCGTATCATGTTTCTTTTGATAAAAAATGAAAACGGGTCCTACAGACCCGAAAATTATGACTTTATCTGCAGCCAGTACTAACTCTGATAGAAAGTCAGCAAATTCTTTGATAAAGTCTGTATGGTGCCCTGGGGGCCTGTATACAGTAGCCAGCACAAATCTCAAACGTGATTATCTGCCATTGCTGTGTCATCTTATAATTTGTATGATCTATCTATCTATCTATCTATCTATCTATCTATCTATCTATCTATCTATCTATCTATCTATCTATCTATCTATCTATCTATCTATCTATCTATCTAATACTGAAGATATTTGCCTTTCAGACGAGGTTCATGTTTATAACAGTAATCTTGCGGGGTGGACTCATTTAAAGTAATGTAACCGTTTGGTTTTAGCCAGATTTCTGTCAAACAAAGCACATCTAGATTATAGTCTGTAATCATATCATTAAAAATAAGTCCTTTTGAAGAAAGGCATCGATATCTGTTTTTTATTTGTTGAACATCAATTACATTTTTACCCTTAAATGGGTTTGGGAGTTTTTGGTATTTCCTCATATAGAGACATATGGTAAGGGCAATTAACGGCAAATATGCTGTATTTAATCATGTGAAATACAACAATAATAATAATAATACAAAGCAGTAAAAAAGTGGAATAGCATTTCTATATATGAAAACCACTAAGACATTTAAATAATAAAATATGCAAAAATACTAAAATATCATAGGCTATAAAAAAAAACTTGCAAACAAATCATAATTGAAACGAAACATGCAGACTTTATACTAGTGTTATTTTATTATCCTTGATGTACCATAATACTTTTTGTTAATATTTTGAATTAGATTATATATAATTGTAATATTTCTATATAGTTTTTATGAAGGTTTTTTTTTTTTTTTAAACGTAATCTTAATGTAAAGGAGAACTGTTGCCTTGGCAAATAGCTGAAATATTTTAGTTATAATAATAATGTTTATTTTATTTCAAGAAATTAAAAAAGTTCTCCTTAATATCTTAGTTTTAGTTAATGATAATGCTTTATAAAGGGGGTTCGGGGATTGCTGACAGGAATAAATGCAAATCCTCATTAACCTGCCAACTTCAGTGATTACAGGACTGGATTTCACAACTTCCCAGCAATGTCCTGGCAACCACCCAGAACACCTTTTTGTGACTTTAGACAAGCATTGCTGACATTTTCTTGTAAAACAAAACATAAACATTGAGTTTATTGCACATTGTACTTGTATCTCTGACTTTTGAAAGTGTTGCCAAACCAATGCCAGAGATGAGAATCCTCTTTTGCTTCATGTTACAAATATTTTAGATTTATGCTGTGATCAGAGTAGATATGGACATCAACCAGAGCAGGATCAGACCAGTTGAGTGTTTGAGATTCTCAAGAAATTGTGTTTAAAGTGTTTAACATTATGGCAGACCTATGGTGTGGTGTCCTTGTTAACCTATGTGTTACTAGATGTCTTCCTTTAAGGAAGATAAATATTAACTGGCCTCTTCCTCAAGTCTATCCTTTCCTCTTGTGAATCATATGAATCGCTCTCGTTTACAAAGAATAATAAACAGACTTGTCAGTGTCATTTACTTTTTGACGTCAAAAACATTGTGAAACATGCAATGCGTTGGGAAATATTTTGTTGTCATTTTACTGTAAGATTGTCGTTAGCCACATGACATAATTTAGTGATAAAAAATGCTAGTGTAAATTATAGGTAATAAACTACTGGGACAAAACTCCAAAGGCACGTCCCCAACTTAACAATGGGGAAAAAGCACACTTCAGTATATATATATATATATATATATATTTTTTTTTTTTTTTTTTTAAAGTCCATTTGTTAAAGTATTCTGCAAAGATGCATTAAATTGATCAAAACCGACAGTAAATACATTTATAAGGTTACAAAAGATTTTTTTTTCAAATAAATGCTGTTTTTTTAATCTTTCTACTCTTTCCACAAACATATTAAGCAGCACAACTGTTTTTCAACACTGATAATAATAATAATAATAAATGTTTCTTGAGCATCAAATCATGATTTCTGAAAGATCATGTGACACTGAAGACTGGAGCAATGAAAATATGAATCTGTCTATTCTGTTTTGACTCATTTGACTGAACTCAAGGTAGTATATTTATAAACAAAAATGTATTTAGTCATAACCGTGCACCATTTGCTAGGCATAATGCGACTGTTTAATAATGTGGCACACTACTGTTTAAAAGTGCACTGCTGCATGATGTGTAGTTGGTTCTCAGAATATACAGTATAGTGCAGTTTAGATCACAGCCCATGCACTAAAGAGATGATACTACGCCATCTACTGGTTGAAAGAGCTGCTTACATTTCCAAAATGTAGCCCACATATATTTGTGTATTAGAATTCTTCATTTCATGTTCTGTCTGCAGTTTGCATCAAACCTTTGAGAATTTCTATCCATACACTCTTAAAAATAAAGGTTCTTATTACATTAAGAATCTTCAGCATTTTTTATAGACCTTATGCGCCAGAGAAACGAGGGCGCCGCCATCTTTAGAACATTGTCTTTGAACTTCCGTTTTTGCGGTCGCTGAGTCGCTCTGTAGATTTCTATGGCATTGCTGTCCAGGAGTAATTCGCTTTTGAAGTGGATTTACTTAATGTAAAGTTAACGAGTTATCATGAGGACTGTAATGTTTAAAGCAGATGTCTTAACAAATGTCAGTCGACCGGGAAGATTTCTGCAAAATCGCTGTGAAAATACAGACCGGAAGTCAGCGCTGAAAAGGGGCGGGGCTACATAAGGTCTATAGTGTAAAAAATTCTTCACACCAGGAAAAAAAAAAATGGTTCTGCTTTGGGAACCAAAAAGAGTTCTTCTATAGCATCACTGCACAAACAATCAAACAAAAACGCTTACGGGACAATACATTTTCAAGAGATTGATTTTTGTATCCAGTGCTCCCATAAAGACCAACTCACATCTGTGTTCAATAGTCTTTATTTTTCTTATCCCTTTGTGGCAATAAAAAGATGACTCATAATTGTAGAGAATTAAATCTTTTGTGTACACCACAGCACTATTATGTACATCTGTACTGTAACAGCATGTGCAGTGGCCTTTCAGTTTCTTAAATAAATCTTGACCTTCAGGCTGCAGACTATTAGGTGCAACAATCAAAACATCCCACATATTCATAAACATCTTTCTGAAACCATGTTTTACTAAATAAATCAAATAGAAAAAAAAGAAACAAAAAGTCAAATTTACACACATTTGAAAAACATGCCAATTATTGGGTGTGTTTTAGGTATTTTGCATGGGAAATAATGTGCATCAATAGTTGGATTTGGGCAATTCTTCTGTATTGTCTTGCTGTGTATGTACAGAATGTCATTTAGACGTCTCAACATAGCTAGGTTGAAATGTGTGAACCTGTTGTTAAATTCTCACTAGTCTACAATTAAAAAGGAGGTTTGGCGGATGAGGTACAGCAATCTTTCATTTCAAACGCCTCAAACACTTTCATAACCTGAACACTTGCATTCGTACATGTCGTTTCCGTCTGTACAGAGCTTAAACTAATGCTTATAAAAGTGGTTTCATAGACAAATCTCGGACTTTTAAGGCAAAGGGTTGGACTAAAGCTTAAAAGGATATATCATAAATGTTTCTCCCAGACTTCCAACACCTTACGAAAGGTTCCTTAAAGCCTCAGCCGTTATATTTTTGTGCATTGCTAGACTGTAAAAGATGTAGACCACGGCCGTCAAAAACGACTCGAGGCTGATGGGTAGTTTAAAAGAACAGTGTTGTCCATCATCTGGACTGTTTGCTTTTAAAAATCTTCCTGAGCCCTCCAATAAAAACACTTGCTTATCCATCATGATCTCATGAAAGCAACGCCTTGCGTTCTGACACGCCACCTGACACTGGTGCGAATATCAATCAACACTCGCTGAGCTGTGAATATTAAAGTGAACAAAGTGATAAGATACTTGCATGGAAGCCTGTTTCTGCCATTAAATTAAAAAAATAAAAAATGTAAAAAGGAAATTGCGACTTTATAAATCACACAATTCTGACTTGATTTCTCAATATATCACAATTCTGAGTTTACATCTCTGAATTTTTTATAATCAAAATTCTGTTTAAATCTAGCAAATTGAGTTTTTTTAAAAAAAAATCGGAATTCTGAGTTTACATCTTCCAATTGTCTCTTTTTTTAACTGGAATTCTGAATTTAAAACTTGCATTTCTGACTTCTTTTTTTTAATCGGAATTCTGAGTTTACATCTCACAATTTTGACTTTTTTTTTTACTGGAATTCTGAATTTAAAACTTGCAATTCTGACTTCTTTTTTTTTTTTAAACAAAATACCAGAATTCTGTTTTTACTTCTTGCAATTCTGACTTTTTTCCTCAGAATTCAGAGTTAATGAGTCAGAATTGTGAGATATAAACTCACAAAAGTGAGAAAAAGGTCAATCATGAGATGTAAACTTAGAATTGCAAGGAAAAAGTGAGAATTGCGAGATATAATCAGAATTCAGATTTTTTTTCAGAACAATGACTATTTTGCAATTCTGAGAAAACAATATCAGAACTACAAGGTGTTAAATAAAAATTGCAAGACATATACTCAGAACTGCGAGAAATAAGTCGGAATTGTGCGATTAAAAATTAATTACCTATTACATTTTTTTCATTCTGTGGCAAAAACAAGCCTCCATATACTTGAGATTTTTATAAGCTGAGATTTTTCAGGTTGCATAGCAAAACAAGGAGCGTAAAACTACCAACAGGTTTTTTTTTTCTTCAAAATCAGACATTAAAGTTTTATCCAAAGCAGCTCTACAAATAGCTTAACCACCGTGGGATAATATATGCCTCTTTCCATAACACCCAACTCCATTTCATTTCATAATAAAAAATATATCACACGTAGAAGCGAAAGACCCAGCTGCTATATATGTGACTTTTGATGATACACCTTACGTTAATAAAAAACGTCTGAGGGCCAAGCAAGCCACAGACAACAGCAACTCTCTGTACCCATCATATCGCACACAGAATCTTTGATACTTCTGTAAAAGACGTCCCCGGTGTCTGTATACACGGTCCTGATCACAGTCATTTCCACAGTCTTTTCATACAGAACGATTTAAAATAAATTAAAACAAATTTCAAAATTTCTAGATTGACCATGCTGTTTTATGAAATAACAAGGCAGAAACAAACAAACAAACAAAACAAAAAAAAGGGAAAAATTTCACAATTGGCTCTTCCATCCTGAAAAACTGTGATCTTAATCCCCAAACCTTACGGATAAAATTGGTTTTCTAAGATGATCGGAGGACAGAAGCATTAAAAGCTCAAAAACATAAAAGAAAAACCAAAACGCTAACACTGCTGCGAATCCCCGAATCCCTCTCGCTTGATCGGCCTGCGTACGGTCTCCTGAAAGAGTTCTCCATCATCTGTACCTCCGTTTTATTCTTTCACTGAGGGGAGAGGACAGCCGAGTCCTCGGCGTATGCATTAGACAGTTCCTCTCCTTCACTCATGTCCATTTCCCCTGTCCGCTGTAGATTCACCCTCTTGCCGTGACGCGAGGACTTTGGTGTCACCGGAACTCATAGATGGGTGCGCTGTGTTCAGGGACGTGTGTGAGGTTCAGAGACTGATACCTGATCAGAAGAATATGACAAATAAAAATTGGGTTCTTGGGACTAGGCAATATATTCAGAATATTTACGTTTTGTGATTTAACACACACTGTATACATATATTTACATACATATACATAAATATATACACATATACACAACAACATACATATACATACATATTGTGTATATATATATATATATATATATATATATATATATATATATATATTAGGGGTGGAGCCGAACCCGAATACGGTATTCGGAAAGGCACAAATAATGTGTTTTTTACGAATACTTATTTCGAACAAATACTTAAAAAAATATTTGTATTCGGGAACAAGAAAAACTTTATATCAAAAAGCTGCGTTTCCTCCGGCTGTAAATCTACTTGATAAGAAAGGAGGAAATGACACGGAAATATTTTGGATTAGGCTAATGTCACGTTGCCATAAGCGGTCGTTCACATAGCGCGTTTTTTGCGTGTGCAGATTTCAAATGTAGGCGCGCGGCAAGCGCGCTCGTTTTTCCAGGCGCGCCTATGTTGGTTGCATAGCAACGACAGACGCGGTGCGAACTGCGCTCTCCATGATGACGAGGAAGTATCAGCAAATAATTAATTGATTTCTAGCCCTTGCATTAGCTTTAGATATATTTATGGAGATGAGAAATGAAATAAAAAGCTGTCATCATGTCATTAATATCAGTCCTTCAGAAAAGCTGTTCTAGGCTTATTCTTGGCTGGATAACTCTTAGCAGGTTTAAAAAGCCCATTTAAAATTAAATATGAATGCAGTTTTGGATTAAATAAAAGTACAGCCAAGTCAAATAAAACACGTTTTATCTCCTGTATTTGGTAACACTACAAGATACCATTCATTAACATTACTTAATGCACATCTAACATCAACACATTGATTGAGTGAACAATATATTTTTACAACATTAATTAATGTTTGTGAATGTTATTTAATACAAACACTTGATTGGTCATGTTTGTTCACTTCAGTCATTGTGCATTAAATAATGTTAACATAAATAATGTTAACTTTTGATTTTAAAAATGTATTTTTAAATTAACCCCAAGGAGAATAATTGCGACAGTATATAACTATTGTTTATTGTTAGGTCATTTTATCTAATGTTATCTAACAAATTGAATCTTATTGTAAAGTGTTTTTAATACTACAGTTTCCATCTTTGTAACCGTGATATACACTTTAATATATGTAAATTTAATCTTAATTAAGCTTTGGTACCGAAATTGGTACCGAGAACCGTGGATTTTCACTGGTATTGGTACCGAATACTGAAATTTTGGTACAGTGACAACACTTTAATAGCTCTGTTAGCTCGGTAATGTAGACAATAGGCTGTTGACAGAGTTGTTGGTAATGGCTGTTATGTTATTTTCTTTTCAATGACGTTCCTTGTTACATGTTCAATTGCTGGATTTATGGAAAAACATCAACCAATATTGCATATCCATAATTATTATAATGGATATAATTAAAGAATACTTACACTATAATGTAAATTAGAAGTGTAACGCAAAAAAAATGGATTTTTACACCTATTTTGAATTTTACTCGAATACAAATACAAATACAAATACAAATACTTTTCCCCCCTCAACAAATAAAAATACAGATACAAATACCGGCTGCTTTGCACACCCCTAATATATATATATATACATACATACATACATATTTATACATACATACATATACACACACACATATATATGCATACATACACATATATACACACACACACACACACACATATATATATGCATACATACACATATACACACACACACACACACACACACATATATATATATATATATATATATACAGTGCAATGCATAAGTGAATACACCCATGCTAAAGTTGACTAAAAAGAGGAATAAAAAATCATATTTTGGAAATTGAACTTAATGCCTTAATTTAAAAAATTAGGAAAAATCCAACCTTTAAGGACACCAATTTTCTTTGTGAATGAATAATGTATCGTAAATAAATAAATGTTCTTCCTTAAAATACATGGTGCATAAGTGAGTACACCCCTATGTTAAATTCCCATAGAGGCAGGCAGATTTTTATTTTTAAGTATTTATTTATTTATTTTTTTAGGATACTATGCATCCTGATAAAGTTCCCTTGGCCTTTGGAATTAAAATAGCCCCACATCATCACATAGCCTTCACCATACCTAGAGATTGGCATGGGGTACTTTCCATAAGATCATCTCTCAATGCAAATCAAACTAGCTTTTAGGCTAACTGAAATAAAACCATGCCAATCTCTAGGTATGGTGAAGGCTATGTGATGATGTGGGGCTATTTTAATTCCAAAGGCCAAGGGAACTTTATCAGGATGCATAGTATCCTAAAAAAAAAAAAAAAAAAAAAATTTAAAAATAAAAATCTGCCTGCCTCTATGGGAATTTAACATAGGGGTGTACTCACTTATGCACCATGTATTTTAAGGAAGAACATTTATTTATTTATGATACATTATTCATTCACAAAGAAAATTGGTGTCCTTAAAGGTTGGATTTTTCCTAATTTTTTAAATTAAGGCATTAAGTTCAATTTCCAAAATATGACTTTTTATTCCTCTTTTTAGTCAACTTTAGCATGGGTGTATTCACTTATGCATTGCACTGTACATATATATATATATATGAAGAGTTCAGATGCAAAAGCCTCTGAGTGCCATCTGAAATTTTCTTCTAGAATGATCATTTTTATGAAGCTTGTATATTTAAGTTCAGTAATTTCACTTAAATGGCAATGAAAATTACCTATGAATTGTCTTTTAAGTGAAATTACTGAACTTAAATATACGAGCTTTATAAAAATGATCATTCTAGAAGAAAATTTCAGATAAATATATATATTTATAAGCGATGTGCGGAACGACTAATTTCATTAACGTTTAAACTAAAATTAAACTACATTAAACTAGTAGTCGACATTTGAAGTGGATCAATTTATCCTAGTTGAAAAGTTGTCCTAAGACAATAATTTTTTTTATTGTTCAAAATGACTGTTGACTACTGTATATACACTCACACACTCATCTTTATTTTCTATATATTTCTATATACCATTCAGAGCTTCTGTGGTAGTAGTAACCCTCTATGGTGGCGGTGGACTTCTGGAAGCAGATGTAGTAGAAGCCAGCGAAGGAAGCACCGCTGATGTCTTTGATCGTGTGATCTGGAACTAGGAACTGCTCCTGAACCAAACAAACAACATTTCACAGTAGGACTTTTTTGATTATTTACATTTATTTCACCAGATTTGTATATTTATTAGGGATGGGCACGAGTACTCAAAATATGACATATTTCAATAACATTGATGAATCATAATCTAGCAGTTATTTTTTCTATTCACACATTCATGGTTTCATGTCATATTTTTATTTGTCAACATTAATTTTCATTTTCTTGACGAAATGAGAAATTGACAAAAATCCATAATATCTATACAAAGCAGCTTTTATGGATTTGTATACATGCACTACCTTTCAAATGTTTGGGGTCAGTAAGATTTTATCTTAATCGCACCAAGGCTGCATTTATTTGAACAAAAATACAGTACAAACAGTAAAGTTGTGAAATATTATGACAATTTAAAATCACTTTTTTCTAGGTTAATATATGTTAAAGTGTAATCTATTCCTGTGATCAAAGCTGAATTTTCAGCATCATTACTCCAGTCTTCAGTGTCACATGATCCTTCAGAAATCGCTCTAATATGATGATTAGATGAAACATTCCTTATTGTTATTATTATTATCAATGTTAAACACAGTTGTGCCGCTTTATATTTTTGTGGAAACTGATACTTTTGATGAATAGAAAGTTCAAAAGAACAGCATTTATATGAAACAGATTTTTTTTGTGGTAACAATGTAAAAGCATTGCTGAATAAAAGTATTCATTTCTTTCAAAACCAAAACAAAGTCTTACTGACCCTGGAATTTTGAACGGTAGTGTATATGGTTTCAGTCGTGATGTACACCGTACCTTCCACCGCATGAAGACGTAATCACTGTTCTTTAGTTCTTCATAGTCAAAATCATCTGAATTAAAGCTTTTTGCGTACTGATAAAATGCTTGAAACTTCCCCTGAGAAAAAAGAAAAACATGTTTAGCAGATCAGTTTCTACTTGAGTCATGGCCCATAATTATTATGCATTATAAACACAATGAATCTATATTTATTACCCAGTGTTTTCGGTCGACATCCTCATCCGCATCCCATTTCCTGGTTAAAAAGGGCCGTTTTTTGCTTATGATCTCCCCGGCAAAGAATGTAGTGAGAGTGGGATATTCCTACAGAGAGCAATAGAGCAGGATGAGTGACACTTCACCTTCTGTGAGCTTTATAACGTGGTCTGACTCAATAAATACTTCTCGTATAGTCACACAAATGTTTCTGGAAACATAAAATCGTGAATATCACAATGATGTCAATGCACTTTTTATGTGGCCGATACGTTTTCTAAAGAGTGTGTCATTGATTAGACTGTGATATACTTCCTTGTCACGTGATGTTTTAATAGTGTCTATTATTTAAACTTATGTCATTAAAGTTGGCAAGTCCAATTCATTTCCATGAATCAGTTCAAAGTGTCCATTTAAAATAACTGATTCAAACTCTGATTCAATTATTCACTCGCATACTAACCCAGAAATGTTTAATACTCTGTACTATATTATAATATTGGTGCATATAAGTGAAATGATTGTTCTTGTTCTTGTATTAACATTTTGAGTCTACTTGTTTGAAGATTGATTGGAAACAAAAAATATATATATATATTTATTTATTTTTAATCACGCTTTTAAGAAATTTCAGGAAAATGACACAAATATCAAGATAAATACCGGACAGTGTCATGTTTCCTTGGACACACAGCAACTGAGATGCATATCAATAAATGGGTTGTCCAATTAAGTGCATTAGGCTTCATAAAGTACACTTAGGCTTCTGTATCTTGATAATATCAAAGACTAACTTTCAGTGTGTGTCAGTCAGTCAGTGTCAGAGTCCAAATCTATTGTGCTCCAGTATTGCAACCAGAAAACAAGACCACAAAAGCAGAATCTCCATTCAGACAAACGACAAGAGTGCTTATGTTTGCGTCATGCCCTGCCATACACAACAGCTACTAAAGAAACACATAGCAGGTCACAGTATGATTACAGAAGTCGAAACGCGGTCAGCTTGACCACTCACCTCTGTCAGACCTTTGATCTTGAGGTATCCACACAGGTACGAGTCCTCCATGGTCACATGCTGTGGGTCAGAAGCAAAGGGTTTTCATAAAATCACTATAATGGTGTACTTGGCACAACTCCAGACCACAAGAACAGATCTGCTAATGTGGGTCAGTTAATAACATTCAACAAAAACCTCTGAAAATACTAATCTGGACTCAAACATGAAGATACGACTCTCTCTGGATGCCCTACTTAGAAATGGGTAACGGATCTATACCGATTAAATATCCAGATTCACTGACATGCAATATTAGACACATTGCACAATGAGCACTGTAATCACACAAGTAAACTACCTAGACAGATAGTATGCTGGACATTTTACATAGTAGGCTGGCTAACGTTACCTACAAGCAAACAAACAGCATATGGGCTCACACTCTCATAATATAGTGAGCTGCCTACCTAGACCCCATGTAGGCTGCCTAGGTTTTAAGTCCAAAATAGCTGACAAACTGGTAGCCAGCATATTAATTTTGGGCTTCATATTCTCACAACATAGTCGAGCACCCTACCTAGAAAGCATTTTTTTTTTACTCAAAAGCTACATAGTAGGCTCATACCTACAAACAATGTTTGGGTTTCAAAGTTTCACAACCAAGTGAGTGAGCACCCTATCTAGACAGCATTTCTGGACTCAAACCCTAGTAACGTTAGGCTGCCTACCAACAAACAAACAACATTTTTGGGCTTCATAGTTCCACAGCCTAGTGAGCTGCCTAACGTTACCCTAGACAGCAGTCATTTGAATGCCTAGGTAGGCAGCTCACTTCTTACTGAGCATATCCAAAGACAGCAAAGTGTTTACCTGCAGAACCACCTCGACATCATAGGAGTTTCCTTTGCTTTTCTGGTGCCCGCGGAACTGTGAGCCGCTGTAGAGCAGAGAGGTGTTGACGCCGGGCTGACGGGTATTGATCGGCGGGGGCGGAACGAGAGAGGCCGAGGCCATGCAGGCCAACGACGAGCCCTGACAGCAGTCGGTACGGACCGGCATGTTTGATCGCTTCTGCGGGGAAGTCCCCGAACACAACCAGCTGAGCGTCGCTTATCCGAGACCCGGTAAGAGAAGAAAACGCGACACTGACAGCGCAGTGCGTGAGTTTCGGAGTTTCTCCCGCAGGACGCGCGGATGAGTCCCTTCAGAGCAGAATGAAGGCGCTCAACAGCGAGTCATGTGATCCAGCATGCTGTTCTCTGATTGGATGACGAACATCGGGGAACTATGACGCTGGATGTTCATTTGCTACTCTGGAAAAGGCATGGTGAGATGGGATTTGCAGTTCTATTACAAGAAAGCAGTAGGCTACTGTAGAAATGTAGAGAATTGTTACTGTTGTGACAGCTGTTTCTAAACAATGAATTTGCTAATAAAACCTGTTTAACATGGTATATACGTATATATATATATATATATATATATATATATATATATATATATATATATATATATATGTTTAAGAAATTTGTTTAAGCATTGAAATATGTTTAAGAAATTTGTTTTATATATATATAAAAAATAATATTTATATAGCTTTATTTCCAAATTATATATAACTGCCCACACCCCATTTGAGAAATCCCCTTTTATGTAATATACAGCTCGCTCGCTCTCGCTCTCGCTCTCTCTCTCTCTCTCTCTCTCAACAAATGGAATTGCTGCAGCACTCTTTACTCGTCTGTAGATGGAAGCATTGCATAAAGTACAAAAACAAACCCTACAACATTCTTGTAAAACTGAGGGTTGTTCCATAAAAGACGCTTAGAAAAGCGGGGATTAAACTCCAAAACCGGACTTGAATGAGATAATTGCGTGTGCACGCGTTTGTGAAGCAGCCCTAGAGGTCGATCGTGGATCAAATCGATCCACCATCAAACAGCGTATAATTTGTGTTGTTTTATGCGTTTGTGACATGTTTTTTTTCCCCTCAGTGCAAAACTTACATTTTACAGTTATATTCTCCATCTGTCAATGTTAGAAAGTCATGCAAATGTATCCATTTTGCTACTAATCTTAATATTGAACGAGCCAAATAGGAGCGCAATAATTCTGACTAAAATATACATTTTGCTTGGAAAATTAATATGCGATATTTTATAACACTAGAAATATCTTCTAATTATAATAATTTATCTTTAGGATGTTGGATAAGTTGCCGTAAACTTCTAGCGAACAGAAGTACTTCAGTGAACAGAAGTAGCCTAATTCAGGGAAGATTTTTTTTAAGAAACTAAATATATAAAGATACAAAATATAGTTTTGGGTATAGGACCTATGCTACTTAATAAAGATGATGTATACTTATTTAGAATGCTGAGAATTACAGCTTTTAATGCAATAATTTTTTGGAGAAAGCAAGAATCCCCAGTTTTAAATGAGTAGATGTAATTTCTACAGTACACTATGGAGAGGATAACATGAAATTAAGAGCAAATGTATACATTTTGAAAAGATATGTGCAACTCTAAAATCAAAGAATATTCCATAAAATAAAGGAATATATATTAGCCTACATTAACTACATTTTTATATAACCCTCCCTCCCTTTTATTTCTAGTTATTTGTTATTTTATTTATTTACTTATTTAATATTGAATATTTGATATTCAAATAATATTACTTGAAAAACTATTAGGAATTATGTGTCATTATAAGAGTTTGATATAAATATGTGAATGTTAAATTTTTATTAATATTTATTTATTGTTTTTTTGTCTTTTCCCCCTTAAATCATATGTAAAAGTGTCTAACTATGTACTTTTTGGTTATTTTTCTAATCATGTGCTTTTTAGGCTATGTGTTGGTGGGTATTATCACAAAAGAAAAAAAGTAGAAGGAAAAATAAGGAATATTTATTGGGGGAAAATATGATGTCTTTAAAGGAACTGTCCATTTGTATAATTGTTAAATGTGTTTGAATTGAAAGACATAATATATATATATATATGCTAAAATATTTGTTATTTGGACATTAGATGTGCCTTATTTAGAATTTTAAACCTACAAGTGTATTTTTATGATAGCAATAACTGTAAAGGGACTATTGGGGTAAATCAAATGTAGGTTAATATACTGTCAATTACTAAGCTCAGATTCATCTTACCAGTTAAAATTTATATTGTGCTTTTGTAAATATTTATTTTTAATTTTGTGATTTTAACTTCTGCTTTAAAAAGCTTTTTTTTTAGTTTGTGTTCTAATGTTCTTCTAATAATCATAAACATGTACTACAGCTGCCAAACAAAACCAGAGAGAAATGTATTCATAAATCTTTAAAACAATCTAATTAAATCTTGGGCACAAAACATTCAGCCAGTAAAAAAAGAAAACCTGTAGTATATATATTGTATTTATCTATCTATATCTATAAATACAGTACATATATATATATATATATATATATATATATATATATATATATACAATATATAGAGGTCTATATTGTCTAATTTATCATTGTAGCCTTATTTAAGTTGATTTTCTGTATACTGTGTATTTATTTTTGGACTAATAATGGTTAATAAAGTCCAATAATGGTATGAGAGAGTGTCAGTGGTAATACCATTGTGTTCTTATTGGTCAGTGTTAGAGGATCTGTGTAACAGCTGAGGCTTAGCCTGACAGTTAGCCTGCCCTGGACCAGGCTAGTTTCCCAGCATAAGTTGCCAGGGTAACTGAGTTTGAACTATTTTAAGTTTGCTTTATGAAACAGAATCCACCGACAATAAGTCTGACTAACCAAAATAAGCCTGGCTTGTATTCTAATCTTGTTTTATGGAACAACCCTCTGATGATCTCAAAATTTAATAAACAAAACAAAGACAATACAGCTACATACTTATCAACATCTAACAACAAAATTAGCAAAAATAGTTTATTATATATACATACATAGCCATATATATTCTGGATCTGACAAGAGAAACATTTTAATTGTCCTCAGATGATTCCATGTCCTCCCATCCTTTACACAACAAATGTAGTTTTGGATCTCTGAGATTCAATTCAATTCAATTCAAATTTATTTGTATAGCGCTTTTCACAATAGGCCTACATATTGTTTCAAAGCAGCTTTACAGAAAGTGCATTTCAGAAATGTACATAGAAAAATACAGTTAGTTAATCATGTGTTAATTCAGGGCATAAACATATCGCCAGCGTTGAGTCGTCTCTTCAGAGGCGTCGAGTCGTCTCTTCACAGGCTTCGAGTCGTCTCTGCAAGGGTGTTGGGGCATCTGTAGTTTCCATGGGAGGCTGGATACAAACTGGAGCTGACGATCTGTATTTACCTCGGGACTAGCGTCCCGAGATAACAACAGAACAGCAGATGGGAAATAATTAGCGTAGCTGCTGTTCATAATATTAATGCATTCAATCTGATTCAACTGTAGTATAAAAGGTAAGTATTATGTGAATGCTTGGCTAAAGAAATGCGTCTTTTATCTAGTTTTAAACTGGGACAGCGAGTCTGAGCCTCGAACAATATCAGGAAGGCCATTCCAGAGTTTAGGAGCTAAATGTGAAAACGCCCTCCCTCCTTTAGTGGACTTAGGAGCCTCGAATTTAGTGATCTTAAAGAGCGCGATGGATTGTAGGGCGATAGAAGTTCCGTTAAATACCCAGGAGCTAAACCATTTAGAGCTTACTTTGTAATTGATACGGAACTTTATAGGTAACCAATGTAGATATGATAGAATTGGTGTTATATGATCATATTTTCTTGACCTAGTAAGAACTCTAGCAGCCGCATTTTGGACTAACTGTAGCTTGTTTATTGAGGATGCAGGACAACCAGCTAATAAAGCATTACAGTAATCTAGTCTCGAGGTCATGAATGCATGAACTAACTTTTCTGCATCAGAAAAAGATAGCATGTTACGTAGCTTAGCAATATTTCTAAGGTGGAAAAAGGCTGTTCTTGTAACATATGAAATATGATTTTCGAAAGACAAGTTGCGGTCTAATATAACACCCAGGTCTTTTACTGTAGTGGATAAAGTAACAGGACATCCTTCTAAATTAAAGTTGTATTGTAAGAGGTTTTGTGGGCAGTTTTTTTTTTACCAATAAGTAATACCTCCGTTTTATCTGAATTTAATAGCAGAAAATTACACGTCATCCAGTATTTTATATCTTTAACACACTCTGTCAATTTAGATAATTTATTGTTTTCATCTGGTCGTGATGAAATATATAATTGAGTGTCATCAGCATAACAGTGGAAATTAATTCCATGTTTTCTTATAATATTACCAAGTGGCAGCATATATATTGAGAATAGCAGAGGGCCTAGCACAGATCCTTGCGCCACTCCATAGTTTACTGACGTTATTTTTCCTCATTTAAACAGACAAAATGGTAGCGGTCTGATAAGTACGATCTAAACCAGCTTAATGCCTGTCCATGAACACCAGTGTAGTTTTGTAGTCTATCTAAGAGTATTTTGTGATCTACAGTATAGTGTCGAACGCAGCACTAAGATCGAGTAAAACTAGTATTGAGATACAGCCTTGGTCAGAAGCTAAGAGTAAATCATTTGTAATTTTAACGAGCGCAGTTTCTGTGCTATGATGCGGCATGAATCCAGACTGAAATTTTTCATAGCACAATTGAGCGGACACAACTTTTTCTAGTATTTTAGACATAAATGTAAGATTTGAAATGGGTCTGTAATTTGCTAGATTATTATGATCTAATTGTGGTTTCTTAATAAGAGGTTTTATAACTGCCAACTTGAATATTCTTGGAACATGACCTAAAGATAAAGACGAGTTAATAATATTGAGAAGAGGCTCTTCCACTACAGGTAACACTTCTTTCAGTAGTTTAGTGGGTATTGGATCTAATAAACATGTTGTTGGTTTAGATGCAATGATAAGCTTATTTAGCTCTTCCTGTCCTATAGTTGTAAAGCGGTGTAGTTGTTCTTTAGGGGCGATAATTGAGGCTGAATCATAAGACACCATTAAAGATTGTACATTTACAATTGTGTTTCTGATGCTTTCTATTTTCTCAGTGAAGAAATTCATAAAATCATTACTGCTAAACTGTAACGGAATATTTTGCTCAGGTGACGTCTGTTTATTTGTTAGTCTAGCCACGCTGTTAAATAAAAACCTTGGATTATTTTGGTTATTTTCTATTAGTTTGCAGAGGTGCTCAGCCCTGGCTGCTTTTAGGGCCTTTTTATAATGTGACATACTTTCTTTCCACGCGATTCTAAAGACCTCTAAATTAGTTTGTTTCCATTTACTCTCTAAATTACGAGTTTCTCTCTTGATAACATGCGTAGCACTGTTTTACCATGGTGCTTTAGTTTTCTCTCTAACCTTTTTTAATCTAATTGGTGCAACAATGTCTAATGTACTAGAGAAAATGGTGCTCATAGTGCTAGTCATTTCCTCTAGTTCATCTGTTTGTTTGGGTTCACTGAGCAGCTGAGATAGATCAGGTAAGCTATTTGAGAATCTATCTATAGTGGTTGGAAGGATTGTTCTGCCTGGTCGATAACGTGGCGCAACATGACAAATTTCAGCAGTACGTAGTATGCAAGTTACCATGTAATGATCAGTGACTTCATCACTTTGCTGTATAATATCTATATCGGTTGGATTGGTTCCATTAAATCTAGTGTATGATTAAGATGATGAGTGGGACCAGTGACGTTTTGCTTGACCCCAAAGGAGTTTAATAAATCCTTTAAACGCAGCCCCTAACTCCTTTGCGCTTAAAGAAGAATAAATAGTCCAATGCCGTGATACAACGAGCACACTCGGGCCCTTAATAGAGCAGCCAGAAAAATGGAGCGCAACTGGAAGAAAACAAAACTAGAGGTTTTTTCGCATTTCATGGAAAGAGAGCTCGACTGCATACAGAGAGGCCTTGAAGGTCCCATGACATGGATTATTTTATAATGTTTCCTGGGGTGCCCTTATAATGTTAGTATGTTTTTAAATGTGCCCTAGAATTTGAAATTTAATTTATCTTGGCATAGTTAAATAACAAGAATTCAGTACATGGACATGACATACAGTGAGTCTCAAACACCATTGTTTTCTCCTTATTTAAATCTCGTTTTTGAAAAACACCCCTGAAAAATAGGCGAATCTCCACATAACACCGACTGTGACGCAACAGTCGGGATCATTAATATGTACGCCTCCAAAAATTTGCATATGCCAGCCCATGTTCAAGGCCAAGCGGAACTGCGCAGCCGAATCATTTTTCCTCGAGAGACATCATGGCTTGCAAACGAGCGAAGCATGGCAGTTGCTCAGTGTTTGGATGTACAAATGAACACAAAGGTATTTTTTTAGTTCCTTCATCCAAGCCTCTGAAGAACCAGTGGGTTATGTGAATGTCTGATGTGTAATTGTTCAAGTTCAGACAGATAATCTTTCTCTCAAAGTCGTTCAATACTGTTTATGCATCAGTAAATCAAGCCAGTGACTAACGATCAACGTCACGTCGTTTCTCTTAGTAGGATGAAAATAATCTTATTTAAACTGTGATTAATATACTGATAGCGATCAAAGAACGATCCCTTTCCAGTCGCCCAAGCTGTCAATCACACAGCGCGAGTTTATCTGGACACTTGCCAAAACTCGTTATGAAATCAATGACGCTGTAATGCTGCACAACGAAGCTCTTATTGTACGTACATCATGTTTGCATTGGTGAAATCATTAGTGAGAGTGCAGAAACTGTGTTGCAATGATAAGATTCACGTGATCAACGGGCTTACACTAAAGTCTCACAGCAGCCAATCACAGCAGTGGGCGTTTACACTGAAGTCTCACAGCAGACACGCCCCTTCAAACCCTATGCTTCAAACAGAGTGTTCAAATCAAAGGCTAAAAAATGCCTTTTATTTCTAAACAACAAATTTTGATCTAAAAAACATACTAACATTATAAGGGCACCCCAGGAAACATTCTAAAATAATTAAATAATCCATGCAAGGGCACCTTTAAGATGAATTTTTTTAATAATTTAGAAATAAAAGGCATTTTTCCTAGCCTGATTTTAGCCTCTGATTATTTGGATTTGAACACTGTTTGAAGGGGCGTGTCTGCTGTGAGACTTCAATGTAAATGCATACTGCTGTGATTGGCTGACATGCTTGCATATGAAATAGCTAGCATTATGTGGAACTCTCTCTAATGTTGACTCTCTCTAATACTTTTACTATTACAGCTATTATACGTTTTTACTATTAAAGCTATCGAGATTAACGAATCGTGAGAAGTTTAAGTATTTAGATCTATTCCCATCACATAAAAGGTTGCAGTGATGAGCATTGTGTAGATGACAGCCTGTTGATCGCATGAATGAAGATCTTATCATTGCAACGCAGTTTCTGCACTCTCACTAATGATTTCACCAATGCAAACATGAGGTAAGTACAGTAAGAACTTCATTGTGCAGCGTAACAGTGTCATTGATTCCATTACGAGTTTTGGCAAATGTCCAGATAAACTCGTGCTGTGTGATTGACAGCTTCATGGGCGACTGGAAAGGGATTGTTCTTTGATCGCTTTCTGTATATATTTTAATCACAGTTTAAAAAAGATTATTTTCATCCTACCATGAGAAACGATTTGAAGTTGATATTTTAGTCACTGGCTTGATTTACTGATAAACAGTATTGAATGATTTTGAGAGAAAGATTATCTGTCTGAACTTGAACAATTACACATCAGAAATTCACATAACCCACTGGTTCTTCAGAGGCTTGGATGAAGGAACTAAAAAAATACTTTTGTGTTCATTTGTACATCCAAACACTGAGCAACTGCCATGCTTCGCTCGTTTGCAAGTCATCATGTCTCTCGAGGAAAAAACAATATCGCGCTCACGCAGCTAATTTTCTCATCATTTTAGGGCTGGGCAAAAAAATCGATTTTTTGATTAATCGTTTTTTAAAATGTGGTCGATTCAAAATCGATTCTCAAACGCCAAGAATCGATTTTTTTCCATCTTTATTTATCTATTAGGCCTACCTAAGTATTAGTTTTCCTCCACTGTTCATAGGCTTGCAAACTCCATTTTATAGCTAATGCTGTGAGATTTTATGTTAGTTGTATCTAATTCATAAAATAACCTCAACTAGTGCTGCACGTTTAATCTTATCGCAATCGCGATGTCAAGCCTATACGCTTGATGGGCTATATGACGCAAAATGCTGCGATTTTATATGAAATAAACAAATTTGGGCTTTTAACGCAATTAATGCAGCATCTGTTAATTTTTTTGTCATCCTTTGGCTATAGTGTTACATGATCCCGCTCTTATTCATGCAAATGCTTTTAAACCATTCATGCGCGACGAGACAAAAAAGAGCCTGTGAATGTCGTGACTGTGACAGAAAAACTTGCGATGATATAGTGCGTGCGCACAAGACAGCCCAGAATATAGTTATCTTTCGCGCTTGAGCGAACAATAACACACACAATTATGCCAAAATGTCTTTCTGTTGAGTATTTTCATAACATAAGAGCAGTCTTATGATGAACGTGAAGAGTTGTGACTCGTGAGAGAATGAGGCGCGTGTGAGATCCGCGTCTCTGTCAACAGCGGCTGTTCTTAAAGGGACAGTAGGCCTACACAGAAGCCACTAATTATCTCTGTCGTTAGAGTTAATCAAAGAACAAAGGGAACAGACAAAAACACTCACTGCTCTTGACTAAAGAACTTTTGTAACTTTGATTAGTCTATATATAATTTATAATTAATGCAGCGCAGACTGTTTAATAACTTTATTCAATTTCTGTATATGGCCTAGCTGTTAGACAGAAAGGGCACAGACAAAAACCTGTTTGATCAAGGCATGCGACTGTTCTGACTGTTCTGTCCAATTTTCAGCATAAATTTTTCATCTTGCATCAAAATCCTGTCTATTCATTGTATGCATTTGAAATATAGAGTTGGGTTCTGTTTTAATGTACCCAATTGTACCTAAAATAAAAAGTTTAATATACAGGTTTGTAGCTCTTAATTTATTTTTATTAATTAAACACTTGAAAACTTTTGCTCACTTTTCTTTTCTTTTTCTTTTTTTAATAAATTATAGGATTTGTATTAAATATTCATTGAGTCGAATCGAAATCTAATTTAGAATCGAAATCGAAAAATCGAATCGAGAATCGAAATCGAATTGAGAATCGAATTGAGAGCTTGCGAATCGAAATTGAATCGAATTATAACATCTGAATCGATACCCAGCCCTACATCATTTTATCAGTTTGTAGCAGTAAATGAAGAGATGTCTTATCGATCACAAGTTCAGTATGGCGTACCACAAGGCTCAGTACTAGGAACGTTGCTTTTCACTCTGTACTGTACATGCTACCCTTGGGAGATATCATTAGGAAGCATGGAATTAGTTTTCACTGTTATGCCGATGATACTCAGCTCTATATTTCTTCACGCCCTGACGAAACTTACAAATTCACAAAATTAACTGAATGTATAGGTGATATAAAAAATTGGATGACTAGTAATTTCCTACTACTAAATTCTGAAAAAACAGAGATTCTAAGTATTGGACAATAATAATCTAGAATACTGTCTAACACTTGATGGCTGCTCTGTTAAGTCTTCGTCGTCGGTTAGGAACCTGGGTGTGCTCTTTGATACCAATCTTTCATTTGAAAGTCACAAATCAATTTTTTCCTTAGGGACACTGCAATGCACTGCCTGATGCGATACTGTAGTAGATGGTTGCATAGTTATAATTTTCTCCCTGATATTATCAATCTTGTAAGTGAAGAAGTTCATAAGTCATTGCTGCTGTGCTGCTTGGAAACTTCTGGGCTTGAAGGTTTATTTTTTGTTAGTTTAGCCACTGTTTCAAATAAATACCTAGGGTTTTGTTTATTTTCTTCTAATAGGGTTGAAAAATAAGCAGATCTAGCAGCTTTTAAAGGTCCCATGACATGAAAATTTCACTTTATGAGTTTTTTTTTCCCCTAGCCTGCCTATGGTCCCCCAGTGGCTAGACATTTTGATAGGTGTAAACAAAGCCCTAGGAATTTTTGAGAAAATGAAAGCACAGCTGGGCGAATCTAGAATCTTCCCTTTATGTCGTCATAAGGGGAAAGGTCACCTCCCCTTTCTGTTCTTTGCCCGCAAAGAAAATTTGGCCCGCCCATGAGTCATCCTCATTTTTTATATAGCGCTTTTAAAAATGTAGATTGTTACAAAGCAGCTTTACAGAGATAAACGTATAATTTATGGTAGCAGAGATTGTTTTGGCTTTATAGCGGTTCTTTATTAAAGTTATTTTTCAGCTAAAGTTATTTTTGATTGATTCGCTTCCATCGCAACGATCATTTGTTATTAAATTAGGGGCCGCTAAGACAACACCATTCTCTCGACACAGACTTTAAACGCGAACCTGTGAGAAACGCTGATGGCGTTCACATGCGCATTAAGAATTGGTTCTATAGTTATGTGCGTTTGAATATATGTGCGCAGGTTTGTAATTCCCTACAAACAAAGCCTAAACAAAGTACTGGTCTTTCCTTATAAATTTTGATACAGAATTTTATTTTATTTTGTCACTTCGGGGTAGGTACGCAAAACAAATTTCCCGAAAACGCTTTATCTGTAGAGTGGTAAAGACTAGTTGACACTTCATCACTGCGTTGTCATCGGGTCCTGGCGAAGGTCCTTCGTCAGGTCTGGATACGGCAGGCTACGGGAAAACCTCAGGATAAACAAAGAAACTAAAATTAGCGTAGATGCCATTCTTCTTATGATGTAACGAGTACATTAGGATTTATGGGAAGTGTTCCCGGTTCCGGCTGATCTAATCTATGCAGCCTAACATTGAACTATTGAAGTCTATATAGTATGTATATGTATTATGTGAATGCTAGGTCAAATAGATTTGTCTTTAATCTGGCTTTGAACTGACAGAATGTGTCTGCTTCCCGGACTATGTTAGGAAGACTGTTAAATAGGAAAAGGATCTACCGCCAGCAGTTGATTTTGATATTCTAGGTATTATCAACTGGCCGGAATTTTGAGATCGCAATAGACGTGAAGGACTATAATGCGTTAAGAGCTTGCTCAAGTACTGCGGAGCTAAACCATTTAGTGCTTTGTAAGTAATCAGCAATATATTATAAAATTTATATGATGTTTAATAGGGAGCCAGTGCATTGTTGACAGAACTGGGCTAGTATGGTCATACTTCCTGGTTCTGGTAAGAACTTGAGCTGCTGCGTTTTGGACCAGCTGTAATTTGTTTATTAAGCATGCAGGGCAATCACCCATAATCTAGCCTTGATGTCATGAACTTATTAAACTATGACTTATTGTTCTGCATTTGTCAATGAGAGCATATGACGTAATTTAGATATATTTTTAAGATGAAAAAATGCGGTTCCCTTTCGAGGGAACTCGAACTGCGTCGATAAGACACTTTGGGGAACACCCTTAGCGTAGTGGCTCTGAAGCATGAATGAAACTAAGCCAACCTTGATTGGTGTTGCGTCATGACGTAACGTGTGACGGCATAACCGGAAGATAGAAAGGGAGGCTGGCACAAACACACGTTAGCTCCTTTGCGATGAAGCAAGCGCTCTGCCCGCGATAGGTGTGGCGACGAGACGCAGTGTCTCGTTCCCTTCTCGGGGAACAAGGGTTACAGTCGTAACCCGAGATGTTCCCCTTTGAGGGAACTCGCACCGCGTCGTCGTCGTAACGACACTTTGGGGAACGTAATGCCCACTATGCCACACCGTAATCACGCCCGCCCTAGTATGAAGCTGGAAGACCAGGCATACCTTGGACGCGAGCACTCTGGCGTGCAGACTTGCAGACTGTAGAAACGTATGAAGGAGTGCGGGGTGGCCCACCCAGCTGCCTCGCAAATCTCCTGAAGCGAGACACCAGAAAGGAGGGCCACCGAGGAGGCCATGCCCCTGGTGGAATGAGCCCTCACGGTCATAGGTGAAGGCAAATTGCGCACCTAATAAGCCGTGGCTATAGCCTGGACAATCCAATTGCTGATTGTCTGTTTAGATGCAGGCAGCCCTTTCTTGGGTGAACCAAAGCACACCAACAACTGGTCTGACTTCCTCCACTGAGAAGACTTCTCCAAGTAAACCCTTAGGGCTCTGACTGGGCAGAGCAGGTGAAGTCTCCCCTCTTCTGCCGTCACATGAGGTGGAGGATGGAAGGCCTGAAGAACCACTGACCGTGCCACACTAGACGGCACCTTGGGCACATAGCCCGGTCTAGGATGTAAGATGTCCTTAACTCCGCCAGGGGCAAACTCCAAACTCCAGGCAAGTTGGCGTTATAGCCAAGGCCTGGAGATTCCCCACTCTCCTCAGAGAGATGATAGCAAGGAGAAAGGCCACCTTGAAGGTCAGGTTCTTTGCCTCAGCCGACTCCAGTGGCTCGAAGGGGGCCTCAGCCAACCCTTCAAGTACCACCGCCAGGTCCCAAGTTGGGACTCTGGAGTGAGCCGCAGGCCTCATCCTCCGAGCCCCACGGAGGAAACGTACAACCAGATGGTGCTTTCCCAAAGGCCCATCACCTACAGGCGAGTGGAAAGCCGCAATGGCAGCCACATACACCTTAACTGTGGACGGGGTAAGACCGGAGGAGAAACGATCTTGGAGGAACTCCAGCACTGAAGCCACTGGGCAGTTAACTGGGTCCACCTCACGCTCTCTACACCAAGTGGAAAACGCATTCCACTTCAGGCTGTACAGTCTCCTAGTAGAAGGAGCCCTGGAGCTGAGTAGGGTCTCGACAACACGTGCTGACAGGCCAGCCTCTAGGTACCGAGCCCCCTCAGGGGCCAGACCCAGAGGTTCCACAGCTCTGGCCGGGGGTGAAATATTGTGCCCCCTGCCTGCGACAGCAGATGCCTCCTCAGAGGGACCTGCCACGGGAGGCCGTCCAGCAGTGCTACAATGTCTGAGAACCATACCCGGGTCGGCCAGCGGGGTGCTACTAAAAGTAGGCTGATCCCCTCCCGGCGGACCCGCTCCAAGACTCCCGGGAGCAGAGCGATCGGGGGAAATGCGTACAGACACAGCCTCGGCCACGTATGCATCATAGAGTCCAGCCCCAGCGGCTCTTGAGACGCGAACAGATCCACTTCCATTGGGCCTAATCTCACGCACATGGCTTCCACCACCTCGGGGTGGAGTCGCCACTCCCCGGGCCTCAGCCCCTGTCTCGACAGGACGTCTGCTCCCTGATTTTGGTCCCCGGGGACATACATCGCTCTGAGAGACAACAGTTTCCCCTGGGACCACAGAAGGATCTGGTGTGCCAGTCTGCATAGAGGGCACAACCTTTCGGGGGCGAAGCGTACCAATATCGGGTTCTTCCCTTTGGCCTAGCTCTCGCACCTTCACCAAGTGCATGGATGCAGCGCTGGCTTCGCTGAGACTCCAGGGCATCCGTGTACTCAACTATATCGACGACTGGCTAATATTGGCCAAGTCGCGTTAGATGGCAGTTCGGCATCGAGATGTCGTTCTGGCCCATATCAGCTGCCTGGGGCTGAGACTCAACACAAAAAATAGTGTGTTGACGCCCTCCCAGAGGACTACGTTCCTGGGAGTTGTATGGGACTCCACGACGATGCGGGCACAAATGTCTCCCGCGCGCGTGGAGTCCATACGGGCGATGGTCTCCAGAGCGAAGCTAGGCCACAACCTCACTGTGAAGCAGTTTCAGAGACTGCTGGGGCTCATGGCAGCAGCGTCCAACATCATACCTTTTGGCCTGCTACACATGACACCCCTACAGTGGTGGTTGAGAGCCAAGGGGTTTTCCCCGAGGGGAAATCCGTTCCGTAAGATCAGGGTAACGCACAGATGCCTTTGTTCCCTTGTCGTATAGAGGAAACCTTGGTTCCTGTCCCAGGGACCGGTGCTGGGAGCATCATGTTGCCGGAAAACCATTTCAACAGATGCCTCCCTCACTGGTTGGGGCGCGGTCATGGACGGCCGCTTTGCGAGAGGTCTGTAGGAGACCCGGCATTCTTCCTGGCACATCAACTGCCTGGAAATGCTGGCGGTCTACAAAGCTCTGAGGAGCTTTTTCCCGGACCTCCGCGGCCACCATGTCCTGATACGCTCGGACAACACATCTGTAGTCGCGTATCTGAATCATCAGGGGGGTCTGAGGTCGGGCCCTCTATGCAGACTGGCACACCACATCCTTCTGTGGTCCCAGGGGAAAATGTCCTCTCTCAGAGCGATGTATGTCCCCGGGGACCAAAATCAGGGAGCAGACGTCCTGTCCAGACAGGGGCTGAGGCCCGGGGAGTGGCGACTCCACCCCGAGGTGGTGGAAGCCATGTGCGTGAGATTCGGCCCAGTGGAAGTGGATCTGTTCGCGTCTCAAGAGACGTCCCACTGTCCACTGTGGTTCTCTCTCAGGCATCCAGCTCCGCTGGGGCTGGACGCTATGATGCAGACGTGGCCGAGGCTGCGTCTGTACGCATTTCCCCCGATCGCTCTGCTCCCGGGAATCTTGGAGCGGGTCCGCCGGGAGGGGATCAGCCTACTTTTAGTAGCACCCCGCTGGCCGCCCCGGGTATGGTTCTCGGACATTGTAGCACTGCTGGACGGCCTCCCGTGGCAGGTCCCTCTGAGGAGGGATCTGCTGTCGCAGGCAGGGGGCACAATATTTCACCCCCGGCCAGAGCTGTGGAACCTCTGGGTCTGGCCCCTGAGGGGGCTCGGTACCTAGAGGCTGGCCTGTCAGCAGGTGTTGTCGAGACCCTACTCAGCTCCAGGGCTCCTTCTACTAGGAGACTGTACAGCCTGAAGTGGAATGTGTTTTCCACTTGGTGTAGAGAGCGTGAGGTGGAACCAGTTAACTGCCTAGTGGCTTCAGTGCTGGAGTTCCTCCAAGATCGTTTCTCCGCCGGTCTTACCCAGTCCACACTTAAGGTGTATGTGGCTGCCATTGCGGCTTTCCACTCGCCTGTAGGTGATGGGCCTTTGGGAAAGCACCATCTGGTTGTACGTTTCCTCCGTGGGGCTCGGAGGATGAGGCCTGCGGCTCACTCCAGAGTCCCAACTTGGGACCTGGCGGTGGTACTTGAAGGGTTGGCTCAGGCCCCCTTCGAGCCACTGCCTGCATCTAAACAGACAATCAGCAATTGGATTGTCCAGGCTATAGCCACGGCTTATTAGGTGCGCAATTTGCCTTCACCTATGACCGTGAGGCTCAGGCCCCCTTCGAGCCACTGGAGTCGGCTGAGGCAAAGAACCTGACCTTCAAGGTGGCCTTTCTCCTTGCTATCACCTCTCTGAGGAGAGTGGGGGATCTCCAGGCCTTGGCTATAACGCCAACTTGCCTGGAGTTTGCCCCTGGCGGAGTTAAGGCCATCTTACATCCTAGACCGGGCTAGGTGCCCAAGGTGCCGTCTAGTGTGGCACGGTCAGTGGTTCTTAAGCCGTCTAGTGTGGCACGGTCAGTGGTTCTTAAAGGCCTTCCATCCTCCACCTGTGACGGCGGAAGAGGGGAGACTTCACCTGCTCTGCCCAGTCAGAGCCCTAAGGGTTTACTTGGAGAAGTTTTCTCAGTGGAGGAAGTCAGACCAGTTGTTGGTGTGCTTTGGTTCACCCAAGAAAGGGCTGCCTGCATCTAAACAGACAATCAGCAATTGGATTGTCCAGGCTATAGCCACGGTTTATTAGGTGCGCAATTTGCCTTCACCTATGACCGTGAGGGCTCATTCCACCAGGGGCATGGCCTCCTCGGTGGCCCTCCTTTCTGGTGTCTCGCTTCAGGAGATTTGCGAGGCGGCTGGGTGGGCCACCCCGCACACCTTCATACGTTTCTATAGTCTGCAACTCCCTGTGACGCCTGGCGCCAGAGTGCTCGCGTCCTAGGTATGCCTGGTCTTCCAGCTTCATACTAGGGCGGGCGTGATTACGGTGTGGCATAGTGGCCATTACGTTCCCCAAAGTGTCGTCACGACGACGACGCAGTGCGAATTCCCTCGGGTTACGACTGTAACCCTTGTTTCCCGAGAAGGGAACGAGACACTGCGTCTCGTCGCCACACTTATCGCGGGCAGAGCGCTTGCTTCATCGCAAAGGAGCTAACGTGTGTTGGTTGTGCCAGCGTCCCTTTGTATCTTCCGGTTATGCCGTCACACGTTACGTCATGACGCAACACCAATCAAGATTGGCTTAGTTTCATTCATGCTCTGTCAGTTCAAAGCCAGATTAAAGACGCATCTCTTTGACCTAGCATTCATATAATACATTATAGAGTTCTATAATTCAATGTTTGTCAATGAGAGCATATGACGTAATTTAGATATATTTTTAAGATGAAAAAATGCGGTTCCCTTTCGAACTCAATCTTGATTGGTGTTGCGTCATGACGTAACGTGTGACGGCATAACCGGAAGATACAAAGGGACGCTGGCACAAACACACATTAGCTCCTTTGCGATGAAGCAAGCGCTCTGCCCACGATAGGTGTGGCGACGAGACGCAGTGTCTCGTTCCCTTCTCGGGGAACAAGGGTTACAGTCGTAACCCGAGACGTTCCCCTTCGAGGGAACTCGCACTGCGTCGTCGTCGTGACGACACTTTGGGGAACGTAATGCCCACTATGCCACACCGTAATCACGCCCGCCCTAGTATGAGGCTGGAAGACCAGGCATACCTAGGACGCGAGCACTCTGGCGCCAGGCGTCACAGGGAGTTGCAGACTGTAGAAACGTGAAGGTGTGCAGGGTGGCCCACCCAGCCGCCTCGCAAATCTCCTGAAGCGAGACACCAGAAAGGAGGGCCACCGAGGAGGCCATGCCCCTGGTGGAATGAGCCCTCACGGTCATAGGTGAAGGCAAATTGCACACCTGATGAGCCGTGGCTATAGCCTGGACAATCCAATTGCTGATTGTCTGTTTAGATGCAGGCAGCCCTTTCTTGGGTGAACCAAAGCACACCAACAACTGGTCTGACTTCCTCCACTGAGAAGACTTCTCCAAGTAAACCCTTAGGGCTCTGACTGGGCAGAGCAGGTGAAGTCTCCCCTTTTCCACCGTCACATGAGGTGGAGGATGGAAGGCCTGAAGAACCACTGACCGTGCCACACTAGATGGCACCTTGGGCACATAGCCCGGTCTAGGATGTAAGATGGCCTTAACTCCGCCAGGGACAAACTCCAGGCAAGTTGGTGTTATAGCCAAGGCCTGGAGATCCCCCACTCTCCTCAGAGAGGTGATAGCAAGGAGAAAGGCCACCTTGAAGGTCAGGTTCTTTGCCTCAGCCGACTCCAGTGGCTCGAAGGGGGCCTCAGCCAACCCTTCAAGTACCACCGCCAGGTCCCAAGTTGGGACTCTGGAGTGAGCCGCAGGCCTCATCCTCCGAGCCCCACGGAGGAAACGTACAACCAGATGGTGCTTTCCCAAAGGCCCATCACCTACAGGCGAGTGAAAAGCCGCAATGGCAGCCACATACACCTTAACTGTGGACGGGGTAAGACCGGCGGAGAAACGATCTTGGAGGAACTCCAGCACTGAAGCCACTGGGCAGTTAACTGGTTCCACCTCACGCTCTCTACACCAAGTGGAAAACACATTCCACCTCAGGCTGTACAGTCTCCTAGTAGAAGGAGCCCTGGAGCTGAGTAGGGTCTCGACAACACCTGCTGACAGGACAGCCTCTAGGTACCGAGCCCCCTTAGGGGCCAGACCCAGAGGTTCCACAGCTCTGGAGCTGGATGCCTGAGAGAGAACCACAGTGGACAGTGGGACGCCTCTTGAGACGCGAACAGATCCACTTCCACTGGGCCAAATCTCACACACATGGCTTCCACCACCTCGGGGTGGAGTCGCCACTCCCCGGGCCTCAGCCCCTGTCTGGACAGGACGTCTGCTCCCTGATTTTGGTCCCCGGGGACATACATCGCTCTGAGAGACGACATTTTCCCCTGGGACCACAGAAGGATGTGGTGTGCCAGTCTGCATAGAGGGCGCGACCTCAGACCCCCCTGATGATTCAGATACGCGACTACAGATGTGTTGTCCGAGCGTATCAGGACATGGTGGCCGCGGAGGTCCGGGAAAAAGCTCCTCAGAGCTTTGTAGACCGCCAGCATTTCCAGGCAGTTGATGTGCCAGGAAGAATGCCGGGTCTCCCACAGACCTCTCGCAAAGCGGCCGTCCATGACCGCGCCCCAACCAGTGAGGGAGGCATCTGTTGAAACGGTTTTCCGGCAACATGATGCTCCCAGCACCGGTCCCTGGGACAGGAACCAAGGTTTCCTCCATATGACAAGGGAACGAAGGGAACGAAGGCATCTGCGCGTTACCCTGATCATACGGAACAGATTTCCCCTCGGGGAAAACCCCTTGGCTCTCAACCACCACTGTAGGGGTCTCATGTGTAGCAGGCCAAAAGGTATGATGTTGGACGCTGCTGCCATGAGCCCCAGCAGTCTCTGAAACTGCTTCACAGTGAGGTTGTGGCCTAGCTTCGCTCTGGAGACCATCGCCCGTATGGACTCCACGCGCGCGGGAGACATTTGTGCCCGCATCGTCGTGGAGTCCCATACAACTCCCCGGAATGTAGTCCTCTGGGAGGGCGTCAACACACTCTTTTTTGTGTTGAGTCTCAGCCCCAGGCAGCTGATATGGGCCAGAACGACATCTCGATGCCGAACTGCCATCTCACGCGACTTGGCCAATATTAGCCAGTCGTTGATATAGTTGAGTACACGGATGCCCTGGAGTCTCAGCGGAGCCAGCGCTGCATCCATGCACTTGGTGAAGGTGCGAGAGCTAGGCCAAAGGGAAGAACCCGATATTGGTACGCTTCGTCCCCGAAAGGTCGCGCCCTCTATGCAGACTGGCACACCAGATCCTTCTGTGGTCCCAGGGGAAACTGTCGTCTCTCAGAGCGATGTATGTCCCCGGGGACCAAAATCAGGGAGCAGACGTCCTGTCGAGACAGGGGCTGAGGCCCGGGGAGTGGCGTGAGATTCGGCCCAATGGAAGTGGATCTGTTCGCGTCTCAAGAGCCGCTGGGGCTGGACGCTATGATGCAGACGTGGCCGAGGCTGTGTCTGTACGCATTTCCCCCGATCGCTCTGCTCCCGGGAGTCTTGGAGCGGGTCCGCCGGGAGGGGATCAGCCTACTTTTAGTAGCAACCCGCTGGCCTACCCGGGTATGGTTCTCGGACATTGTAGCACTGCTGGACGGCCTCCCATGGCAGGTCCCTCTGAGGTGGGATCTGCTGTCGCAGGCAGGGGGCACAATATTTCACCCCCGGCCAGAGCTGTGGAACCTCTGGGTCTGGCCCCTGAGGGGGCTCGGTACCTAGAGGCTGGCCTGTCAGCAGGTGTTGTCGAGACCCTACACAGCTCCAGGGCTCCTTCTACTAGGAGACTGTACAGCCTGAAGTGGAATGTGTTTTCCACTTGTTGTAGAGAGCGTGAGGTGGACCCAGTTAACTGCCCAGTGGCTTCAGTGCTGGAGTTCCTCCAAGATCATTTCTCTGCCGGTCTTACCCCGTCCACACTTAAGGTGTATGTGGCTGCCATTGCGGCTTTCCACTCGCCTGTAGGTGATGGGCCTTTGGGAAAGCACCATCTGGTTGTACGTGGAGGCTCGGAGGATGAGGCCTGCGGCTCACTCCAGAGTCCCAACTTGGGACCTGGCGGTGGTACTTGAAGGGTTGGCTGAGGCCCCCTTCGAGCCACTGGAGATCGGCTGAGGCAAAGAACCTGACCTTCAAGGTGGCCTTTCTCCCCGCTATCACCTCTCTGAGGAGAGTGGGGGATCTCCAGGCCTTGGCTATAACGCCAACTTGCCTGGAGTTTGCCCCTAGCGGAGTTAAGGCCATCTTACATCCTAGACCGGGCTATGTGCACAAGGTGCCGTCTAGTGTGGCACGGTCAGTGGTTCTTAAGGCCTTCCATCCTCCACCTCATGTGACGGCGGAAAAGGGGAGACTTCACCTGCTCTGCCCAGTCAGAGCCCTAAGGGTTTACTTGGAGAAGTCTTCTCAGTGGAGGAAGTCAGACCAGTTGTTGGTGTGCTTTGGTTCACCCAAGAAAGGGCTGCCTATATCTAAACAGACAATCAGCAATTGGATTGTCCAGGCTATACCCACGGCTTATCAGGTGCGCAATTTGCCTTCACCTATGACCGTGAGGGCTAATTCCACCAGGGGCATGGCCTCCTCGGTGGCCCTCCTTTCTGGTGTCTCGCTTCAGGAGATTTGCGAGGCGGCTGGGTGGGCCACCCCACACACCTTCATATGTTTCTACAGTCTGCAACTCCCTGTGACGCCTGGCGCCAGAGTGCTCGCGTCCTAGGTATGCCTGGTCTTCCAGCTTCATACTAGGGCGGGCGTGATTACGGTGTGGCATAGTGGCCATTACGTTCCCCAAAGTGTCGTCACGATGACGATGCAGTGCGAGTTCCCTCGAAGGGGAACGTCTCGGGTTACGACTGTAAACCTTGTTCCCCGAGAAGGGAACGAGACACTGCGTCTCGTCGCCACACCTATCGCGGGCAGAACGCTTGCTTCATCGCAAAGGAGCTAACGTGTGTTTGTGCCAGTGTCCCTTTGTATCTTCCGGTTATGCCGTCACACGTCATGACGCAACACCAATCAAGATTGGCTTAGTTTCATTCATGCTTCAGAGCCGCTACGCTAAGGGCGTTCCCCAAAGAAAGGGAACCGCATTTTTTCATCTTAAAAATATATCTAAATTACGTCATATGCTCTCATTGACAAATGCAGAACAATTAGTCCATGCGTTCATGACATCAAGGCTAGATTATGGGTGATTGCCCTGCATGCTTAATAAACAAATTACAGCTGGTCCAAAACGCAGCAGCTCGAGTTCTTACCAGAACCAGGAAGTATGACCATATTAGCCCAGTTCTGTCAACAATGCACTGGCTCCCTATTAAACATCGTATACATTTTAAAATATTGCTGATTACTTACAAAGCACTAAATGGTTTAGCTCCGCAGTACTTGAGCAAGCTCTTAACGCATTATAGTCCTTCACGTCTATTGCGATGTCAAAATTCCGGCCAGTTGATAATACCTAGAATATCAAAATCAACTGCTGGCGGTAGATCCTTTTCCTATTTAGCACCAAAACTTTGGAACAGTCTTCCTAACATTGTCCAGGAAGCAGACACACTCTGTCAGTTCAAAGCCAGATTAAAGACACATCTCTTTGACCTAGCATTCATATAATACATTATAGACTTCTATAATTCAATGTTAGGCTGCATAGATTAGATCAGCCGGAACCGGGAACATTTCCCATAAATCCTGATGTACACGTTACATCATAAGAAGAATGGCATCTACGCTAATTTTAGTGTCTTTGTTTATCCCGAGGTTTTCCCGGATCCAGGCCGTATCCAGACCTGACGAAGGACCTTCGCTAGGACCCGATGACAACGCAGTGATGAAGTGCCAGCTAGTCTTTACCACTCTACAGATAAAGCGTTTTCGGGAAATTCGTTTTGCGTACCTACCCCGAAGTGACAAAATAAAATAAAATTCTGTATCAAAATTTATAAGGAAAGACCAGTACTTTGTTTAGGCTTGGTTTGTAGGGAATTACAAACCTGCGCACATATATTTAAACGCACATAACTATAGAACCAATTCTTAATGTGCATGTGAACGGCATCAGCGTTTCTCACAGGTTCGCGTTTAAAGTCTGTGTAGAGAGAATGGTGTCGTCTTAGCGGCCCCTAATTTCATAACAATTGATCGTTGCGATGGAAGCGAATCAATCAAAAATAACTTTAGCTGAAAAAAAAACTTTATTAAAGAACCGCTATAAAGCCAAAACAATCTCTGCTACCATAAATTATACATTTATCTCTGTAAAGCTGCTTTGTAACAATCTACATGGTTAAAAGCGCTATATAAAAAATGAGGATGACTCATGGGCGGGCCAAATTTTCTTTGCGGGCAAAGAAGAGAAAGGGGAGGTGACCTTTCCCCTTATGACGACATAAAGGGAAGATTCTAGATTCGCCCGTCTGAGCTTTTATTTTTCTCAAAAATACCCAGGGCTTTGTTTACACCTATCAAAATGTCTAGCCACTGGGGGACCATAGGCAGGCATGGGGAACTCATATTAATGTTAAAAAAAACTCATAAATTGAAATTTTCATGTCATGGGACCTTTAAAAGCTGCTAGATCTGCTTATTTTTCAACCCTATTAGAAGAAAATAAACAAAACCCTAGGTATTTATTTGAAACAGTGGCTAAACTAACAAAAAATAAAGCTTCAAGCCCAGAAGTTTCCAAGCAGCACAGCAGTAATGACTTTATGAACTTCTTCACTTACAAGATTGATAATATCAGGGAGAAAATTATAACTATGCAACCGTCTACTACAGTATAGCATCAGGCAGTGCATTGCAGTGTCCCTAAGAAAAAAATTGATTCGTGACTTTCAAATAAAAGATTGGTATCAAAGAGCACACCCAGGTTCCTAACCGAAGACGAAGAATTAACAGAGCAGCCATCAAGTGTTAGACAGTATTCTAGATTATTACGTGAGGAAGTTTTTTGTCCAGTACTTAGAATCTCTGTTTTTTTCAGAATTTAGTAGTAGGAAATTACTAGTCATCCAATTTTTTATATCACCTATACATTCAGTTAATTTTGTGAATTTGTAAGTTTCGTCAGGGCGTGAATAAATATAGAGCACTCGGCTCATCGGCATAACAGTGAAAACTAATTCCATGCTTCCTAATGATATCTCCCAAGGGTAGCATGTACAGAGTGAAAAGCAACAGTCCTAGTATTGAGCCTTGTGGTACGCCATACTGAACTTGTGATCGATGAGACATCTCTTCATTTACTGCTACAAACTGATAACGGTCAGATAAGTATGATTTAAACCATGCTAATGCAATTTCACTAATGCCAACATAATTTTCGAGTCTATTTAAAAGAATGTTGTGGTCAATAGCATCAAATGCAGCACTAAGATCGAGTAACACTAATAGAGAGATACAATCACGATCGGATGATAAGAGCAAATCATTTGTAACTCTAATGAGAGCAGTCTCAGTACTATGGTACGGTCTAAATCCTGACTGAAAATCCTCACAGATATCATTTCTTTCTAAAAAGGACGTTAGATTCGAGATCAGCCTGTAATTGACTAATTCTGTACGATCAAGTTGTGTTTTTTTGACAAGCGGTTTAATCATAAGGTTTAATCACAAGTTTTTGGTACATATCCTTATGACAAAGATGAATTAATGATATTAAGAAGAGGATCTATGACCTCTGGAAGCATCTCTTTTAAGTAGCTTAGTTGGTATAGGTTCTAACATACATGTTGTCGATTTAGATGATTTAACGAGTTTAACGAATTCTTCCTCTTCTATAGCAATGAATGAATCAATTTTTTTCTTAGGGACACTGCAATGCAATGCCTGATGCGATACTGTAGTAGACAGTTGCATAGTTATAATTTTCTCCCTGATATTATCAATCTTGTAAGTGAAGAAGTTCATAAAGACATTACTGCTGTGCTGCTTGTAAACTTCTGAGCTTGAAGCTTTATTTTTTTAGTTTAGCCACTGTTTCAAATAAATACCTAGGGTTTTGTTTATTTTCTTCTAATAGGGTTGAAAAATAAGCAGATCTAGCAGCTTTTAAAGGTCCCATGACATGAAAATTTCACTTTATGAGGTTTTTTTAACATTAATATGAGTTCCCCTAGCCTGCCTATGGTCCCCCAGTGGCTAGACATTTTGATAGGTGTAAACAAAGCCCTGGGTATTTTTGAGAAAATAAAAGCTCAGACGGGCGAATCTAGAATCTTCCCTTTATGTCGTCATAAGGGGAAAGGTCACCTCCCCTTTCTCTTCTTTGCCCGCAAAGAAAATTTGGGCCGCCCATGAGTCATCCTCATTTTTAATATAGTGCTTTTAACCATGTAGATTGTTACCAAGCAGCTTTACAGAGATAAACGTATAACTTATGGTAGCAGAGATTGTTTTGGCTTTATAGCGGTGCTTTAATAAAGTTATTTTTCAGCTAAAGTTATTTTTGATTGATTCGCTTCCGTCGCAACGATCATTTGTTATTAAATTAGGGGCCGCTAAGACGACACCATTCTCTCTACACAGACTTTAAACGCGAACCTGTGAGAAACGCTGATGCCGTTCACATGCGCATTAAGAATTGGTTCTATAGTTATGTGCCTTTGAATATATGTGTGCAGGTTTGTAATTCCCTACAAACCAAGCCTAAACAAAGTACTGGTCTTTCCTTATAAATTTTGATACAGAATTTTATTTTATTTTGTCACTTCGGGGTAGATACGCGAAACGAATTTCCCCCAAAACGCTTTATCTGTAGAGTGGTAAAGACTAGTTGGCACTTCATCACTGCGTTGTCGTCGGGTCCTGGCGAAGGTCCTTCATCAGGTCTGGATACGGCCTGGATCCGGCAGGCTGCGGGAAAACCTCGGGATAAACAAAGACACTAAAATTAGCGTAGATGCCATTCTTCTTTTGATGTAACGAGTACATCAGGATTTATGGGAAGTGTTCCCGGTTCCGGCTGATCTAATCTATGCAGCCTAACATTGAACTATAGAAGTCTATAATGTATTATGTGAATGCTAGGTCAGAGAGATGTGTCTTTAATCTGGCTTTGAACTGACAGAGTGTGTCTGCTTCCCGGACAATATTAGGAAGATTGTTCCAAAGTTTTGGTGCTAAATAGGAAAAGGATCTACCGCCAGCAGTTGATTTTGATATTCTAGGTATTATCAACTGGCCGGAATTTTGAGATCGCAATAGACGTGAAGGACTATAATGCTTTAATAGCTTGCTCAAGTACTGTGGAGCTAAACCATTTAGTGCTTTGTAAGTAATCAGCAATATTTTAAAATTTATACGATGTTTAATAGGGAGCCAGTGCATTGTTGACAGAACTGGGCTAATATGGTCATACTTCCTGGTTCTGGTAAGAACTCGAGCTGCTGCGTTTTGGACCAGCTGTAATTTGTTTATCAAGCATGCAGGGCAATCACCCATAATCTAGCCTTGATGTCATGAACGCATGGACTAATTGTTCTGCATTTGTCAATGAGAGCATATGACGTAATTTAGATATATTTTTAAGATGAAAAAATGCGGTTTTACTGATACTTGATACGTGACTTTCAAATGAAAGATTGGTATCATAGAGCACACCCAGGTTCCTAACCGACGACGAAGACTTAACAGAGCAGCCATCAAGTGTTAGACCGTATTCTAGATTATTACGTGAAGACGGTTTTTGTCCAATACTTAGAATCTCTGTTTTTTCAGAATTAAGTACTAGGAAATTAGTCATCCAATTTTTTATATCACCTATACATTCAGTTAATTTTGTGAATTTGTAAGTTTCGTCAGGGCGTGATAAATAAATAGCTGAGTATCATCGGCATAACAGTGAAAACTAATTCCATGCTTCCTAATGATATCTCCCAAGGGTAGCATGTACAGAGTGAAAAGCAACGGTCCTAGTACTGAGCCTTGTGGTACGCCATACTGAACTTTTGATCGATGAAACATCTCTTCATTTACTGCTACAAACTGATAACGGTCAGATAAGTATGATTTAAACCATGCTAATGCAATTTCACTAATGCCAACATAATTTTCGAGTCTATTTAAAAGAATGTTGTGGTCAATAGCATCAAATGCAGCACTAAGATCGAGTGACACTAATAGAGAGATACAACCACGATCGGATGATAAGAGCAAATCATTTGTAACTCTAATGAGAGCAGTCTCAGTACTATGGTACAGTCTAAATCCTGACTGAAAATCCTCACAGATATCATTTCTTTCTAAAAAGGAAGGTAGATTCAAGATCAGCCTGTAATTGACTAATTCTGTATGATCAAATTACTGTAACAAGCGGTTTAATCATAAGGTTTAATCACAAGTTTTTGGTACGTATTCTTATGACAAAGATGAATTAATGATATTAAGAAGAGGATCTATGACCTCTGGAAGCATCTCTTTCAGTAGCTTAGTTGGTATAGGTTCTAACATACATGTTGTCGATTTAGATGATTTAACGAGTTTAACGAATTCTTCCTCTTCTATAACAATGAATGAGTAAAACCGCATTTTTCCATCTTAAAAATATATCTATATTACGTCATATGCTCTCATTGACAAATGCAGAACAATTAGTCCATGCGTTCATGACATCAAGGCTAGATTATGGGTGATTGCCCTGCATGCTTAATAAACAAATTACAGCTGGTCCAAAACGCAGCAGCTCGAGTTCTTACCAGAACCAGGAAGTATGACCATATTAGCCCAGTTCTGTCAACAATGCACTGGCTCCATATTAAACATCGTATAAATTTTAAAATATTGCTGATTACTTACAAAGCACTAAATGGTTTAGCTCCACAGTACTTGAGCAAGCTCTTAACGCATTATAGTCCTTCACGTCTATTGCGATCTCAAAATTCCGGCCAGTTGATAATACCTAGAATATCAAAATCAACTGCTGGCGGTAGATCCTTTTCCTATTTAGCACCAAAACTTTGGAACAGTCTTCCTAACATTGTCCAGGAAGCAGACACACTCTGTCAGTTCAAAGCCAGATTAAAGACACATCTCTCTGACCTAGCATTCACATAATACATTATAGACTTCTATAATTCAATGTTAGGCGGCATAGATTAGATCAGCCGGAACCGGGAACATTTCCCATAAATCCTGATGTACACGTTACATCATAAGAAGAATGGCGTCTATGCTAATATTAGTCTTTCTGTTTATCCCGAGGTTTACCGCAGTCTGCCGTATCCAGGCCGTATCCAGACCTGACGAAGGACCTGCACCTGGATGCGACGACAGCGCAGTCCTGAAATGTCAACTAGGCTCTTCCCTGTGAAAGCCTCCCTCCCCTCCCTTTACCTATCTACAGATAAAGCGTTGTCGGGATAATTACGGTTCGCGTGGCTACGTGGAAGCGATACAAATTCTGTATTATTAATTTTAAGGCCAGGCAAGTAGTATGTTGAGGGTTGATTTGTAGGGAAGGTCTACACATATATTCAGATGCACATACCTATAGACTGAACTCGTAATACTCATGTGCACGCCATCGTCGTTCTCGCTGGTTCGCATTTTTGAAGTTTGAGCAGAAAGAACTTAAGAGTTTTCTGTTAAAACGGTGTCATGTTAGCGGCCCCTAAGTTAATAACTAATGATCGTTGCGTCGGAAGTGAATCAATCAAACTAACTTTAGCTGGACAATAACTTTATTCTAGAGTTGCTATAATGCCAAAACACTTTACTTTAATTTCCTATTATCAATGTAAAGCTGCTTTGGAACAGTCTACATTGTTAAAAGCGCTATATAAATGCCGCTTTTTCCCTGGTCAGGTGAGCCCTCGGAGGTTCCAGCTGTCAACCACTGGTTTGAGCAGAGCGAGAGGGTATGGGACACGGCTCACCTGACAGGCAGTGCGGAGGCACAAAACCCAAGCTGACCCTGCACCTCATCATCCACTCCCTTTATAAACCCACTGCACCTTTGGTTCACTGGTCTCGTCTCAACATAGACGCACAAGACTCACTCTAAAGACTTAAAGACTTACCCAATCTACCTACCTGCGATCATCCTCTTCAATCTCCTATTCCCGTCTACCATCCGCCATCTCTGCTGATCATGCCATGTCCTCCAGCTCATCTTTTACAAAACGAATGTAGTTTTGGATCTCTGAGATGCGCTTGCGATTCCTCTTCACGTCATCATTGTGTATCTATTAACACAAACAAAAAAGATTTATATTTTATTTAATAATAAAAGGTCGTTCTGATCCTGGACAGCTGCACGGTAGGCTACAACATAATATAATATAATATAATATAATATAATATAATATAATATAATATAATATAATATAATATAATATAATATAATATAATAATATTGTTAAGGAGTTCACAGGATGTGTGTTCATAAATCAAGTACCGATTTCAGCAGACCGCTCATCCAGCTGTTGACCCGTGCCAGTAGCTCATCCTCCCTATTATCAATCTTCTGCACGTGGGTGTCGTTAGAAGCATTGACTGCATTGGTCACTGTGCCTTTATCTACCAAGAGCTACAGGGCAGCATAGGAAATGAGGACCATGGATCAGTCAATACTAAAAATAAGTGTCTGGCATGTAGTTACGATGGATTTTGACTTCTTAATTATTCATAATTACACAGAAATTAAGTGATCATGAAGACAGTTTTCCACTGACCGTTGCCAGATCATCCGGTATTTGCTCCCCTAGCTCGTTTTTGACCACCTTCTCCAGTGTTGCCAAGGCAATCACAAGCTGTTGTTCATTGTACCCGTTCTCCAGGTCTCGAATCAGTGCGAATGTGTGTCAGAGTTAAAGAAGCCTTACCCATAAAATAAAAGTATTTTTGTTTTGCTTTGTTGGATAAAGGATATATCCCTTGCACGTTTTCAATGAACCCTCCAACCATGTCTGAGATGTTCCTCTCAAAGTCTTTGAAGATGTCCTTAAAAAAATTAAAAAAGCATATTTGTGAAATTTCCACTCGTTTACTGTAGGTGATATGCTCCGTAATTAATATTACATTAACAATATAGGTATTTTTATTCTGACCTCCAGTTGGTCCACCAGTTACAGTTCAAGACTCATGAGGGTTTCAGAGAGCTGCTCAGCCTGTTCATCGCAGGGCGTGATGTGAGCTTTAAGAAGATCGGCGTCTGCAATCTGTTTAATTTCCGCAATCTTCTGCAATAGAACAGAATTTAATTTGTGAGCGTTTTGATGTGTTCAACTGGTCAGAAACAGGTTGTCTCGTTTTACTCGTGTGACTGAGGGAGAAGAAACCAACCTGTCTCCTGGACTTTTCAAAGTCAGCTGCTATTTGCGCTGCTTTGCGCCGATTGTCAGCCACTGCCTCACGGGAACAGGTTAAAAAGGATTCCACCTCAGCCGTTCTCTCAGCAAGATGAGCCAAACCCACCTCAAATAACTGCATACATAGAGCTTCCATTTTGCTCCTATATGTAAATGGATTGTCAAGGTAAATTGATTATTTTGAGTCCTTTTTAACAGCTGTTCCCTCATCTGCACTCTTAAAGATAAGGATAAGTCCACATTATATTTTAACAAAAAACTCTGCTTCTATGTCGAGAGCTGTCGATCTGACCACACAAGTTTGCGATGTTGTTAGCGAATGTTTGTTGGAACTATAGTTTTGGGAAACACAGACTCATTGAACTATGCCGAAACGACAGAACTTGCGACCATAGTTGGGCGTAAATAATTAATAACTGTATTTTAATTACTTTTCCCTTGAAAAAGTAAAATAAGGGATTACTCTTAATTTCTTTGTAATTCAATTACAATTACTTCTGATGTAATTGCATTCAATACTGTATAGGCTGTACAACATTTCTATATAAAACAATAGTGGATTTAACATAAAAATTTCATGTTAAAGGTCCCGTTCTTCATGATCCCATGTTTCAAACTTTAGTTAGTGTGTAATGTTGTTGTTAGAGTATAAATAATATCTGTAAAATTATAAAGCTCAAAGTTCAATGCCAAGCGAGATATTTTATTTAACAGAAGTCGCCTTCATCGAACGGCCGGTTTGGACTACATCCCTCTACTTCCTTCTTCCCACCTCCGCCCACAGGAATACACAAAAAAGTGGGCGTGGTCTTGTTGCGCTCCCACGGGCACGGAGAAGAGGAAGAGTTGCGTTTGTAGAGTGTGTTTGTCGCCATGTCGTCGAGACGCTATTATTTTCATCCCGGAGTCCAATCACCTTTGTTTGGGACTGAGCGCATGCATCTCCACGTTATGGTAAGAGGCGTGACCTTTCCGGGCAACGTGCGCTAAGCTGCTGTCGAATCGCAACACAAGAACCGCTGGCACAATCAGAACTCGTTACGTAGTCCTGAAGGAGGGACTTCATAGAACAAGGAAGTCATCAGCCCGTTCTAAGGACAGTGAAAATAGCGGTATACAGATAAGTTTACAGATAAGTAAATTGTGTGAAAAATACAAAAAAATACTGTTTTTTTACACGCGAAACATGAACACATGTTATATTGCACACTGTAAACACAATCAAAGCTTCAAAAACACACGAAAAACGGGACCTTTAAAATGTATGTTTTTTAATGTAACCCTCTCTCTTTACACACTTTGTCAGTTCAAGAATAATGTATGCAATTCTATGTTTATTTGACATAATTAAAAGAAAAGTTTTTTGTCTATCCTTGTATTGGTCAACTGGTTAAAGTTGATGGGATTTATAAAGTAATTAGTAATAAGTAATCCCATTCTTTTTAGAGAGACAGTAATAAGTAAAGTAATCTAATTACACCGTTGAAGATGTAATTAGGATCTAATTTTTTAGAGTAACTTACCCAACACTGCTAATTATGCTTTTGGGAAATGCACCCCTGTTTAGTTCCTGTCTCAATGAACTCCTAACTTCTGAAAAGCACAATGTGCTCTGATTGGTCAGCTGAATCAATGTGTCCTAATTGGTCAACTGCTTCGAGCGTGTTTGGGTTTCTTTTCTTTTTTCACGTAGTGTAATAGCGTAGCGCGTCTGTGTTGCACCTCACCACGTAGGCTCACTATTGGGCGACGGTGGTCATGTGTGTGATACGTGGTGACGTGCAACACAGATGCGCTACGGCCCAGAGAGAAGGAAATGAAAAGTGGAATAAAGTCGTTATTTTTGTTTGTTTTTGCGCACAAAAAGTATTCTTGTCGCTTTATAAACTTAAGATTGAGCCACTGGAGTCACTTGGACTATATTAACAACGTCTTTAATACATTTTCTGGGCCAGCAAGTTAAAGTGTCCATAAGCCTGTGGAGAAGTGATCCAGCACTCAGATTTAATTAAAAATATCTTAATTTGTGTTCCGAAGATGAACGAAAGTCTTACGGGGTTGGAACAACATGAGGGTGAGTAATTACTGACAGAATTTTCATATTTGGGTGAACTAACCTTTTAAATTTAAATTGCAATTCAGTGTCAGAAAACATTATATTCAGTTTGCACTTAAATATTTTATTCTAAAGTATAATATTTCCATAATAGCTCCTCTTTTTAAAACTGCTTTGAGCGTGTTTGGGAAATGTGCCGCCCTTAACCATAACCATGAATTTCAACGCACTACTAACTAACTCAACTAGGCCCCGCCCCTTTATATTGCGTATGTCTTGGGCGGGAAATATTGTGACGTGTTTGTTCCCGGGTGAAAACTCAAGACTAACTCAAGAATAACTCCGTTTGGAATGACTTTGTGCTTTTTAACTTTGCAGACGTTTTTCATGCTCAAACAGCAATATTACACAATAATGGAGTTGACAATGTAAAAAAAACATAATAGGTTTGTTGTTTTTTTTGTTTGTTTTTGCAGTGATGCCATAGAAGAACCATTTTTCATTCCCCAAAGAACCTTTCAGGAAACAGTTCTTAAAAGGACCCTTTTTTATCTGAAAAAAAAATCTGATCTAAAGAAAAGAAAGCTCCATGAATGCCAAAAAAAGAACCCTATGTTTAAGAGTGAATTATAAAGTATTGCTTTCATTTGTGGTTTGATTTGTATATTTTGCTATTCATTATAAGGATATGTATTGTTCAGTGCTTCCATTCCGGGGAGGAGAGCCAGTTGCTCTGCATACGGATCCTCATCAAACATGCTGTCGAAAAGTTGAGGTCCATTTAAATTCTCCACGAATGCGTCCTGTGAAAGAAGGAAGCAATATTTATTCACTACTGTCAAGAAGAGTATATATTAAGTTTGTATGTCCAGTAGAAAGAAGATTTTAATACAGTGCAGCGTTTCAAACACTGTAGTGTAAATCTGACTTATTAAACCTCGAGCATTTAAGATCAATGTTCTTGTACTTGAATGAGATAGATGGGATGGTGATGTTGGTTACCTTGTGTAGTTGAAGCTCCTCGTTTCTTTTCTTCTCAGCCTCAATTGCCTTCTGCTCCTGGAGCTCTTTGTATAGCAATTCTTCGACAGCATCTCGATACTTTGCAACGGCAGTTTCACGCTTTATATGTAGGTGCAAAAAATATGAATTATGAACAGAACATTAGGATAAATGTTAGCTATCCCTCACTTGTGAAAAAGAAGCGCGTTTAAATGTTTTGAATGTGCACTTGTATGTTTAATTCGAATCTCATACATTTTACAAAACTGTACTTGCAGATAATATAACATGAATGCACTTAAAGGGACATTGTGTAGGAATTTCTCCCATCTAGCGGTGAAATTGTACTAAAAAATAGAGGTTGTGAAAGTTGTCCCCTGTCCTCCTCTACTTAATGACACTAGTTTGATGTCTCTGTCTCACTGCTGGACAAAGCTATTACAAAAAGAATGTTAATTTTGGACATGCAATACCCATTTCAGCCAGTAGGGGTGAAAGTAGAGCAGCAGGGGTAAAAATAGAGGTTGTGAAAGTTGTCCCCTGTCCTCCTCTACTTAATGACACTGGTTTGATGTCTCTGTCTCACTGCTGGACAAAGCTATTACAAAAAGAATGTTAATTTTGGACATGCGATACCCATTTCAGCCAGTAGGGGTGAAAGTAGAGCAGCAGGGGTAAAAATAGAGGTTGTGAAAGTTGTCCCCTGTCCTCCTCTACTTAATGACACTGGTTTGATGTCTCTGTCTCACTGCTGGACAAAGCTATTACAAAAAGAATGTTAATTTTGGACATGCGATACCCACTTCAGCCAATAGGGGTGAAAGTAGAGCAGCAGGGGTAAAAATAGAGGTTGTGAAAGTTGTCCCCTGTCCTCCTCTACTTAATGACACTGGTTTGATGTCTCTGTCTCACTGCTGGACAAAGCTATTACAAAAAGAATGTTAATTTCGGACATGCGATACCCATTTCAGCCAGTAGGGGTGAAAGTAGAGCAGTAGGGGTAAAAATAGAGGTTGTGAAAGTTGTCCCCTATCCTCCTCTACTTAATGACACTGGTTTGATGTCTCTGTCTCACTGCTGGACAAAGCTATTACAAAAAGAATGTTAATTTTGGACATGCAATACCCATTTCAGCCAGTAGGGGTGAAAGGAGAGGTTGTTAAAGATGCCCACTGAGACCCCCTACCGAACTGCACTGGTCTCATGTCAATAGGCCTTTTAAAATCAAAAAGCTATTACAAAAACACACACTCTGCGTTTTCTTTAAAAACGAAGAAAAAGTACACTTTCCCCACAGTCCCTTACTCGCATCTCCGTCAAGAGCGAGATTTCCCGGCGAAACTCACATTGCGGCGGCTTTTGAGGGGCAGTGCTTATTATATAGAGCGAAAATACGGAAAATGAAGCTTGTGAAACATTGTTAGCCTTGTCTTTTTAGCGGCAATAGGGTTTAAATCATTTTTGGCCAAGTCGTTTAGGAGGTATTGCCATTTTTCAGCGAATGTCTGGGGAATATCGAAAACAAAACTAACTTTACCCCGCTAATCCAGCATTTTCTAAAGTTGTATCATCTAAAATATAGTTGGCTTACATTATTCGTTTGAGCAATGCTTTTGTTTCCAGTAGAGAGCATGTGCGGGTTCTGCAGTTTCACAAGAGAGTCCAGTCCTTCAATCACTTCAATATTATTGAATGACAGATCTGAGGAATATAAGAATTATGGCTTAGTATTTGGAGATACTCCGGATATGTTTTGGATATCAGTCAGACAGTCAAACAATCAATCAATCAATCAGTCAAAACACTGTATCAGTCACCTATTTCAAATGTTATTACTAAAAGCTCGTTCATTTGACAACAGACTTACCTGGAAATATATCACTGAAGTAACTTACTCGTCTTCTGGACGCAAACACTGTTGCTCAGCAACCACAGACTACCGCCATGACGCATCAACTTCCGGAGTTTTCAGGAGCTTTGAGGAAATTAAGAAATTAAAATACTCTAAAGAAATTAAAATACATTTAGTAATAATACCAGAGCCCGTCTACGGAGAGCCTGCCCACTCCCTATTAAGCCCTATTGTACCGAATTTTGGTTGTAGTACCACCAGAGTTCCACTGGGGGCGCTCGCCATGAGTGCAAAATGAATGGGAGTCTATGGGGCTAGACGGCTAAATTTGTCTCTTTCACCCGATTGCCGTTGAGAAATCTCAGATCTGATTGTAGATTTTGCAAGTTCAACATGGGTTTTAGGTCGAAAGTTGAATGAACGAGTACTTATGTCGTTTTGATTTCTTACAGGTTGAGTTGTTGTTGCCCATAACACGCTAGCATTCTGCTAATGACGTCAGCATTCTGACGTCATTGACATTTTGAAAGACTTTTTAAAGCAAATAAGTGACTCTAAAAAATCTAACACCCAGCAATGTGTAATTTCTTTGCATCTCCTTTCGAATACAACATTCAAATTACTAAACAAAAAATTATATCCTGAGAAAAGTGGATTTTTATTGGTATAGCTCCATTGACCTCCATTCATTCTGCACTCGTCCTGTGAGCGCCCTCATATGGAATCAGAGTGGAACTGCAACCAGTTCAGAAGCCGGAAGTGTAGTGAGAGTGAAACTTCTCGCCATATTAGACATTCTCTGATAATACTCAGCCATATAACGTTTGTGATATTCTTCCGAGTATTTAATTTGTAAGATTCTTCATGAAATGGAAAATCTAAGGAAATGTTGGCAATTTGAATTTAGAAGAAATATATTCCACGTGTACTAAAATGCCTCCGCTATTTCTAAACTAAATTTCGAAAAGCAAACATGTCCACAAATTCATGTTTTTATAACGGCCAGCCAAAGAGTATAGAAGTACCAAATATACTAACTTCTATACGCTTTGGTTGTCCGTCATAGAGGTGGGCGATACTCCAAATTTTGGTATCGATCCGATACCAAGTAAATACAGGGCCAGTATCGCCGATATCGATACCGATACCAATACTTTTTAATTTTAAAAGCATGCACTTGAACTTGTATGCACTTTCCTGTGCTAGAGCAGTGTGTCATGATTTATGAGGTGAATGCATCATTAATATGCTAAATCTGAAAACGTTTTCATTACTACTAAATATTTTGTGATTTGTGCTCTCAACTCGCCTGTAATTATTAGTCAGTGACTTTTACAAAACTACCCTAATTATAGTAAAAGTACTATTGTACACTAGCCTACTGTTCAAAAGTTTGGGGTCTGTAAGATTTTTAATTCACTTCTGCATTTATTTGATAAAAAATACAGTAAAAACTGTAATATTACAATTTAACATAGGCTATCTGTTTTCTATGTCATACTAAACTGTAATTTATTCAATTGATCAAAGCGTAATTTTCGGCATCATTACTCCAGTTATGATGATAATTAATTTTAATATGCTGATTTACAGCTCAGAAAACATTTCTTATTATTATCAATGTTGAAAACAGTTTCATATTTTTTTGTGGAAACCATGATGCAGAATTATTTGATGAACCAAGTTGAAAGAACAGCATTTATATGAAGTAGATTTTTTTTAACAGTGAAAAACCCTTGACTGTCACTTTTGATTAATTTAATGCATCGATCCTTGTTGAATAAAAATATTAATTTCATTAAAAAAAATCTTACTGTCCTCAACATTTTGAACCGTTATATACACTTTTGCTTTGTTTATTGCAAAATAACTCCCGATTGTTTCTCTGTCATCTAAGCAAGGCTTCGTTTCCCAAACGTGCCTGTGAGCTCAGTGAAGCACCAGCAACGAACGCTCTCTGTGATTGATTGGTTTCGTCTTGTATCCAGATGACTGAGAAAAAGTTCTATCCTACACAATTATCCGCTAACATTCGCTTATTTTTCCACTTAGAAGCTTATTTTACGCACTGAATTGCGTGCTAAATTAATAAAAATTACTGGTAAAAAAAAACACACACATATGGATCGATATTTTTATGTGAGTATCGATCCTTTTCGACACCACGTCAGTATCGAAGTATCGATATTTTAGGATCGATCTGCCCACCTCTAAGTCCGTCAGCCTCTCACCAGAGCCATAGAGAGAGAAAATATTAGAATGATTTCTGAAGGATCATGAGACACCAAAGACTGGAGTACTTGCTGATGAAAATTCAGCTTTGCATCACAAAAATAAATTACATTTTAAAGTATATTAAAAAAGAGAACCATTATTTTAAATTGTAATAATATTTCATAATATTACTGTTTTTTGTTTTGTTTTTGTTTTTTGTTTTTTTAACTGCAGGCTTGATGAGCATAAGAGACTTCTTTCAAAAACATTAAAAATAGTAATGTTTCCAAACTTTTGACTGGTACTGTATTTGAGGGAAGTGGACCCACCATTCTCTTCAAAGACACAAGCTGGGACAAATTCATTAAATCAGTGTTTCTGTGTAAAGACCTTGAGTGCAGAGAAAGTATTATAGCAGAAGAGGCAGTACAGGCATACAAGTTACAAAGCCATGAACCTACAAACCAGTTAGTCAAACCAGCTAACACTGGCTACCACAGGGAGTGCTACAGCCATTTCACAAATATCACGAAGATAAAACGAGCACAAAAGGAGAGGAGAGAAGGCAGTATTAGTTGAAGAAACTGCAAAGGAAGGTTAGTATTATATGGTATAGACAGGCGGTGCAGTATAAGACATACAGTGCAGTGTAGACAGTAATATAAATTAAATATAAATGTGCAATGTATTAGCAGTAGCCTTATAAGAGCAGAATAGATATGTATATGCACTGCAGTATGAACAACATGTGCAGTGTAGTAGCAGTAACAGTATAAGAGTAGTACAAATAATATATAGATAATATACAGTGTATTAACAGTTTAAAACACCCTGCAAAAATGTGCCCTTCCAATTATGGCATCATTAACATCAACAAGGCCGGACAGCTGAACGCTGTGAAACTGGTCTATTACCCATGTTAAGGGAACAGGTGGAACCAATATATGGAGCATGAGTTTTCCCCTGCTGAAAGTTACAAACCATTTTTCCTTAATCAGTGATGTGGGGAAGGGTGCAGATCCTAGATCTATTGTTTTGCACTTTTTTAGTGGTAGAGGCAGAGGATGATGAGGCAACTCCAGTAAAAGCACGGGCTCTGAGGTCTTGTGCCTATGATCTCTACACGTCCAGCTCCAGAGGCCATACTGGAACTTGTGCACTGCTCGTGTAAAAAAAAAAAAAAAAAATTGTGTTAAGGGTAGATGCACATGTAAACTGCATGAGTGTGTGTGTGTGTGTGTTGGCTACTCCTGCAGAAGTAAATCTGTATTACATGTTTATGTACATTATAACTCTGCTCTGTTTGATAGCCTATGTTCTTTAGTCACAATGAATGGTATGTGTCTGTGTAACAAGGTCTAGCCATTTCAAAGCCTGCTTTCTCAAACAACTTTGTTTTATGGAAATCTACATATCAATCACCATTACCCATTTTATTATAGGACGATTTGATTTCAGAGCTGTGGCAGTGACTGGACACCTGATGTCAAGGACCTTGTGTGGAGTGGCTTGTGGCCCGCATCCACTATTAAGTTCCAGACAGTCTATCATGTAAATGTTTTCAAAACGGATGAACAGATGAAGTTGGATGCACCAAGTATGTCTCGTCATGCATTTGTGAAGATAGAGACAAACTCAAAACGTCATGGAAGGGTAAAGTACCAACACTACATTCAGTCTTGCAAACTACTAACTTTTGCTAATGGGAGAGGGAGGGTGTTAGACCTGCTGACTGCAGGGACCTCCTTAGGAATGGCTACTCTCAGTGAGGGCTTCTTTTCTACTTGTACAGTATAACATCCTGTTGAAGGAGGAGGTTATAAAGCCTTAATGGAGCACTCACTGTGGAGCTAAATTAGTTATAGGAGTAATCATGCTCAGTTCAGTGTCTCTTGTTTTCTTCATTTTGAATACACACTGGCGTCAGTCACCATGCATTTGAGGCCAATATATGATGAAATTGTGCCTGTCTTTAGACAGATGGTTTGATATGTGTAATGTCAAAAATGCTACTTTTTTACCCCCTTTGCATCTCTTACAGATTGGTAAAATCTGGCGAGATACATTTCATCTAAGTTTTCGTCAGTATAAATATTCAATATCGGAGCTCGACAAATATTTGAGAAAGGATGACATAATGCAGTGCCCAGCTTGCACTCCGAACATGGTGGCTGTGTCGGCAGATGGAAATTGGAAGGCTTATCGCTTCAAAAAATCAAAAGGGTTTGTATAGTCCCATACTGCACATCAATGCAAAAAAGTATGACTATGAAAGGGAATATAAAGTTAGAGATATACCCAAACTAAATGTTCTTCTATTCATTGTATTCAAGTCTTTTTTTTTTTTTCTTTTTTTTTTTTAGAACTGGTGATAAGTCCTTCTATGAAGGTCTCTTCTTTGCTCCTGACAATGATGGCATGAGAGTGGTAAGACGAAAAGAATGAAATCTACACATTCACCAGCCAAACTATTATCATATCACTTTTGTCTTCAATTTTCACTTTAGTCTATATTATTATTACCACAACACACAGGTGCTTCCGGTTGTGCCAGCTGCACCTCCTTAATGTCCGCCACATCTCAGGTTCTTTTGTCAGTTTGAGATGGCTCAAGCTTTGTAGCATGCCATGTTTTCCTGCTGATAGTACCCATTTAATGTTTGGGTACATAGGGGTCATGGAGTTATGAACAAGGCTGTGGAATTCTAGATATTATCAGAGGGAAAAGTGTGCTGTTAAAACAGCCTCACGCCACCATCAGCAGCCTAAACATTGATTTAAAGCATTATGTATTCAGGCTTTCTTGCTGGTTATGTACAATTATGATTGTACTTCTTGAATTTTACTGCAGAAAGCCAATTCTGTCCAAAGTCAATTACACTAACTTTCTTCTCCATTCTAATGTTCAGTTTTAACTTCAACAAATGCAGATAAAATGCACTGAGTAGATAGCATGTGAGGATATTTGCAATAACGAACATGTCAATAGGTGTAATATTTTGTCTATTAAATGTATGTCTGCATAAATTGCAAGATGTCTGTTTCCTTTGTTTGTGTAATTGTGTTTTAGACACCTGGAAGAGACACCTGTGGCAACTCAGCAAAGGAAGTGTCAAAAAAAGCTAGTGATCGCCTAGATAAGGAAGGCATGGAGATCGCTGTGTGCCGGCATGGCTTTTTCTTGAGGGGACTCAATATGTACCACGGCGAAGTATTCGCCTACCCACTTTATCTACAGCAGGACCTGGCAAGCCGCCATAGCGTCAATTTTTTTTGCACTGATCAGATGTGTAGATACTGGCCCTATCTGCAGCGGGTGGCGGGCCAGTTTAGGGAGTTTGGGCGGCTCCTCAACATGAAGCTGCTACTTTTGGTGCTCCACGCCAAAGCCCACTCTGCAAAGTATGAAGTAAGCAACACCCATATATTACACAGACATTTCCATTTCACCATTTGCATAATTGTGTTTCATTTTGTCAAATCACAACATGTTGCAGATAAAATGGAGTGGAAAATACCAAACTGGAGCGGGTGATACCCTTGGTGAAGAGGTACAATGGTCTCTGATATATATACTGCATGTGTAATGAATCAAATAATACTAATGGATACAATAGGTTTTGAGTTTATACCAGTGTTGCGCTCTTTCAATTTTCATAGGTGGAACAAGTAAATAGCTTCCTCTCCAAGGTGGCTTTGACTACCAAGTACATGACAAAAGCTGGTAAGTATTATCATGTAGAACATGAAAAAACTAACAGTGGAACCCTCCATCTGTACACCCAATATCTGCTGTTTCAGTAGCTTACACTTGATCACAGCCCAAAAAACATCACACAATCAGTTCACTATTCTCCATGGTTTCATTATTCACAGTCCTACAGACCATCACCCACAGGTAGCCTACTAGGGATCTACTGTACACAAGTTTGGCCAAACAACAGCTGTACCTCATGTCCAAGAAATAGCATTGTAATTAGTATTAGTTGTTGTGTAAATATGTGTTTGAATTGCTTTACAGCCAGGATGGACATAATCACTATACACGTGCTTGGGTGGAACCAGAGGAAAACAGAAACCTTGCACATCACACTCAGCAACAATATCACAGGTCTACACAAAAATCCTAACCGAAATAACGTTCTAGTCAGAATATGTTGCATTATGTTCATGTAGTGTCTTTTTGGTTATTTATTGTTATTTTTTGTGGATTGCTGTGGTACAGAAAAAACAGATAGAGGAACAAAGACTCAATGAACTGATGGCACAGCTGAACTGCACACCAGAAACACAAGACCAGTGGGTGACAGATGTGAAAGAGTGGGCACTAAGAGGTACAACAACAATGCTGATAACCAGTCAATAGTTGCTTTTCCATCCAACCTTTTAATGCGCATTGGAACTATTCAAATAAGAAATCCCGGTTGGAAACCCGTGAAATGCACATAATAATTTCTAATGCGCATAGATAATTGATTCACTAGAGGGGGGTGAATTAACTCTTGATGCGCATAACTAAGGTATGATGGGAATTAAGTTGATGTAAACAGTTTATTTGCATACATTCACATTTGTTGTATTGTGACACCTCATGTTTTAATGGTACAGCTGGGTAAACGTCTTTAAGAAAAAGTAATTCTTAATGCACATAACACATGGATGGAAAAGCAAGCAGATGCACGTGTTCGTAAGCCACATTTTCATGAATGCGCATACAATATGCAAATGAGTTAGATGCTAACGCAACTATAGGTGATGAAAGCAGATGATTAAAGGGCCTTTTCAGGGGCATGTTCAGGGTAACAAGAAGAACATAATTTTCCATCTTAGGCAAAGGTAAAGGAAGCCTGGAGAAACAGCAGAGCAAAATCGAGGGACTGTTTCTCAGTTTGCAGCAGAGGAGGAAAGATCTACATTCTCATAACGGTCTGTATAATGTTAGCTCCAAAATGACCTACACCATTTGAGGATTCCCCTGTCTCCTCCACATCATGTCAGTGAAGGAAGATTTTCATATCAATAAGGTTGACGTGATCGTTATGGATATGTTTTCTTGCACACTCATGTTGCAGGCAATAGTACCCAAAAACTTAGGAAAAGACGCCAGATATCCACACTTAAAGACAACCTGACAGAAGCCATCTCACTGTACAACAGTTCATCGGACCAGAAAATTGACCCTGAGGAGGCAACCAGTGGAAGAGGAGGCTACATCTGGCCCTGGGAGGAAGAACCAAATGGTCAGACCTGACAATTTTTTCCCCCTTAAACACAGTTGAACTCTTAAAGATTACTCTTACATTGACAGCGGTTTGAAGTTGCATTATGATTACAAGAGAAGGGATCAGTTTGTAATCAGCGTAAACTGTTACTTGTTTCCATTTTTATGTTTTGTCTACAGCTGGGATTGGATTAGATGTCAAAAGAAAGATGTTTGACCAGGTGATGCTTGTGAGTAGACTGGAGGAAGGAAAATACATCCTCCTTTATGAGATGACGCAGCAGTGTCGTAACTTGCAGAGAAAAGTTGAGGAGTTGCAAACTGTCATTGACACCGGAAGCCATTTAAGTAAGTAGTCAAATAACATTTCCCCCTCACACCTGAATGATGGTAAACTGCATATCAGTGCTTTGTCATTTTTATTTTTCAAATAAAATATATTCTGTGATCTCTTGTAAGGCTGTTCACAGACGCTGTCCAAGGAGGGAAGCAGAGGCCTAAGATGTGCCCTGCGTAGCAGACTACATCACATTACACATCACCTGCAAGAAGTCAAGAGACAGTACACCTTGATCTTCAGGGATCAACTTGACAATGACTATTTCCATTACACAGAAGATGACCATACAAACGAAGACAGCTGTAAAAAAGGCCACCCTTTGGAAATGGACTCTCCCAACTCCCCCGCCTCTGTTCGTGATTTGGACTGTTCTAAAACTTTCCGGGGAGTTGAAAACAAGATCCTATCGAGAGAAGATGTATAGATGTGCTTGTTTTATTATCTTCCTGTTTCGAATGCGCATGCGTCGCGTCTGAACGCGTTGTTGTCTTTGGAGCTCCATCGATTGATTTATAATTCTTGATTTCTCTTTAAACTCACTTACAACGAACATTTTCTATTTTTCCTCACCTCATAGTTACAACGCGGACTGTTGAGCAGACGCGTCTCAAGCCTATTAGTGATCCAACGTCGGATACTCTTATAGGTTACTCCTGTGGATCACGGCTGAACGCGTCTTCTCCACACTCACTTACAAACAAACATTTTTTCGCCTATCGTGCGTCTACTCTACACCTGTACCACTAAAAAGACGGATTATATCCAAGACTTCAGTCATAAATTAGTATTAATATTGATAGCATCACTGGTAGCGTCGTTGCTAACTTAACTTACTGTCCATCTGTTAAAATGGCGAATATATCAGATGTAAGTAGTCTACCTTTTGGTGCAGGTGAGGACACATTTGAGCTACACGCGTTGCAGTCTGAGCTGGAAGCTGTTGAGAAACAGATCCACGACCTTTTAGTGAGAAAAGCCGAGCTGATAGACCGGCGGTTAGCTCTTGAAACATCACGCGCCGATGCACACAAATCAGTGATCAACGTTACTAACCCGCTGACTCCGACCTCGTCTACTCCGTGCGTTACTCAGCATCGGTCACGAGCGTCGAGGCCGCGATCAGCTATGGTCTCGTTTACGCCGGCTCCAACATGCCACCACGAAGCCTGGGTATTTCCGCAGCGGAAGACGCGAGTCAGGTCTAGACCAAGAAAACTCTCTCCGACCCTCCCGGTTTTCGAGATATCCACACAAAACCGCTTCTCCCCTCTTCGCGAAACAGAACGCGATGCTGTGATCATCGGTGATTCCATCGTTCGACACGTACACGCTACGTTAAATAAAAGTAAGGTGCATAGTCACTGCTTTCCTGGTGCTCGTGTTTCTGAAATCGCTGCTCACGTTCCCGAGATTCTGAACGAGCGCGTCGGAACTGTGGTCCTGCACGCGGGAGGGGCCGACATCAGGCTGCGACAGACAGAGGTTCTGAAGAAAGACTTCAGGAATCTGATCGATACGGTACGCAGCACATCGCCTGATATAACGATCATTGTGTCAGGACCGCTTCCCACGTACCGACTAGGTCATGAAAAGTTTAGTAGATTATTCACGCTAAATGAATGGTTAATGTCATGGTGCAATGAGCAGAAACTGCTCTTTGTAAATAATTGGAATCTGTTTTGGGAGCGTCCTAGGCTTTACCGTGCTGATGGCTTACACCCAAGCAGATTCGGATCGGATCTTCTGTCAGATAACATCTCCAAAATGTTAAATACCTTTTGACTAGTAACCAAAAGTTCAAATCATAGTCTCTGCTGCACCAAATTAACTGATATAAATAGTGTAGAACATTGCATAGAAACTGTGTCTATTCCTCGTTTAGTGAGATCAAATAATAAATCTACTGCAGGATCTAGAAAAAATCTAATTGTTATTAAACCAGAAAATTTTGCTATTAGTAACCAAAAACAATTTCTAAAGCTAGGTCTTCTAAACATTAGATCACTCACACCTAAGGCAGTTATTGTAAATGAAATAGTCACGGATAATAGCTTCGATGTGCTTTGCCTTACTGAAACTTGGCTTAAACCTAATGATTATTTCGGTCTAAATGAGTCTACTCCATCAGGATACTCCTATAAGCACGAACCCCGTCTGATTGGTCGTGGCGGCGGTGTTGCAGCGGTCTATAGAGATATTCTCAATGTTACTCAGAAAACGGGTTATAAGTTTATTTCGTTTGAAATACTTGTACTAAATGTTACGCTCTTAGATGTTAGAAAAAAATCCATATTATCTCTAGCCTTGGCTACCGTATATAGACCGCCTGGGCCTTACGCTGATTTCCTAAAAGAGTTTGCAGATTTTCTCTCAGATCTATTGGTCAATGTAGATAAAGCATTAATTGTTGGAGATTTTAACATACACGTAGATAATCCAAATGATGCGTTAGGGGCTGCGTTTATAGATTTATTAAATTCCTTTGGGGTCAAACAAAACGTCACCGGACCAACTCATCGTCTTAATCACACACTCGATTTAATTATATCATATGGAACCGATCCAACCGATATAGATATCATTCCACAAAGTGATGATATCACTGACCATTACTTGGTAACTTGCATATTACGTACTGCTGTAATATGTCATGCTGCGCCGCGTTTTCGACCAGGCAGATCAATCCTTCCATCCACCATAGATAATTTCTCGAGTTGCTTGTCTGATCTGTCTCAGCTGCTGCCTGAACCCAAACAAACAGATGAACTAGAAGAACTAACTAGCACTATGAGCACCATTCTCTCTAGAACATTGGATATTGTTGCACCCGTTAGATTAAAAAAGGTCACAGAGAAAATTAAAGCACCATGGTACAATAATACTACGCATGTTCTAAAGAGAGAAGCCCGTAATTTAGAGCGTAAATGGAAACAAACTAATTTAGAGGTCTTTAGAATCGCGTGGAAAGACAGTATGTCACGTTATAAAAAGGCCCTAAAAGCGGCCAGGGCTGAGCACCTCCGCAAACTAATAGAAAACAACCAAAACAATCCTAGGTTTTTATTTAACACCGTGGCTAGACTAACAAATAAACAGACGTCACCCGAACAAAATATCCCGTTACAGTTTAGTAGTAATGATTTCATGAACTTCTTCACTGAGAAAATAGAAAACATCAGAACCACAATTGTAAACGTTCAATCCTCAATCGCACCTTATAATTCAGCCTCAATTTCCCCCCCGCAAGAACAATTACAGTGCTTTACAACTATAGAACAAAAAGAGTTAAATAAACTTATCACTTCATCTAAAACAACAACATGTTTATTAGATCCTATACCAACTAAACTACTGAAGGAAGTGTTACCTGTAGTGGAAGAGCCTCTCCTCAATATTATTAACTCGTCTTTATCTTTAGGTCATGTTCCAAGAACATTTAAACTGGCAGTGATAAAACCTCTCATTAAGAAACCACAATTAGACCCGCATAATCTAGCAAATTATAGACCCATTTCAAATCTACCTTTTATGTCTAAAATACTAGAAAAAGTTGTGTCCACTCAACTGGGCTCTTTCTTGCAAGAAAATGACATCTATGAAAAGTTTCAGTCAGGATTCAGGCCGCATCATAGCACTGAAACTGCGCTCGTTAAAATCACAAATGATTTACTCTTAGCTTCTGACCAAGGCAGCATCTCAATACTAGTTTTACTTGATCTAAGTGCTGCGTTCGATACTATAGATCATACAATACTCTTAGATCGACTACAAAATTATACTGGTGTTCAAGGACAAGCATTAAGCTGGTTTAGATCATACTTATCAGACCGCTACCATTTTGTCTATTTAAATGGAGAAAAATCGATCATAATTCCAGTAAACTATGGAGTGCCGCAGGGATCTGTGTTGGGCCCTCTGTTATTCTCAATATATATGCTGCCACTTGGAAATATTATAAGGAAACATGGAATTAGTTTCCATTGTTATGCTGATGACACTCAAATATATATTTCATCACGGCCGGATGAAAACGCTAAATTATCCAAATTGACAGAGTGTGTTAAAGATATAAAAGATTGGATGACGCGTAATTTTCTATTATTAAATCCAGACAAGACAGAGGTAATACTTATCGGTTCAAAAAACCGCCCACAGAACCTCTCACAATACAACTTTGACATTGTAGGATGTCCTGTTACTTTATCCTCTACAGTAAAAGACCTGGGTGTTATACTCGATTGTAACCTGTCTTTTGAAAATCATATTTCGTATGTTACAAAAACAGCCTTTTTCCACCTTAGAAACATTGCTAAGCTACGTAATATGCTATCAGTTTCTGATGCAGAAAAGTTAGTTTATGCATTCATGACCTCGAGACTAGATTACTGTAATGCTTTATTAGCCGGTTGTCCTGCATCCTCAATAAACAAGCTACAGTTAGTCCAAAATGCAGCCGCTAGAGTTCTTACTAGATCAAGAAAATATGATCATATAACACCGATTTTATCATCACTACATTGGCTACCTATAAAGTTCCGTATTAATTACAAGGTATTGCTACTGACTTATAAAGCCCTAAACGGCTTAGCTCCAGTCTATTTAGCGGATCTTCTATCACCCTATAATCCATCGCGCTCTTTAAGATCAATAAATTCAAGGCTTTTGGTCATACCTAGGATATCCAGATCAACCAAAGGAGGGAGAGCATTTTCACATTTGGCTCCAAAACTCTGGAATAGCCTTCCTGATACTGTTCGTTGCTCGGACTCGCTCTCCCAGTTTAAAACTAGATTAAAGACGCATCTTTTCAGCCAGGCATTCATATAATATTGTTAATCTCACAGTTTCAAACTACAATCCGGCCTCTAGTTCATAAATGCCAGAGGAGAACTGGCCCCCGACTGAGCCTGGGTTCTCCCAATGTTTTTTTTTTCTCCATTCGGTCACCTGATGGAGTTTTAGGACACCATTAGGCCGCTTGATGGAGTTTTTTCGGTTCCTTGCCACTGTTGCCTTTGGCTTGCTCAGTTGGGGATATTTTGGGGATATTTAATTTTATTCTATCAATCAATAAATTCCACTAGAAACAAACTTTGTTGTATTATTTTATTTTAATACTGTGAAGCTGCTTTGATACAATCTGTATTGTGAAAAGCGCTATACAAATATACTTGATTTGATTTGATTTATTATAAATAACAGTTAAATTCAGCAGAAATGTTGTCATCTCGAGATTTGAGGATTGTGTGTGTGCGTGCAACTAACTGTAAGTACATTTGTATATTTTATTGCATAATACGTTCGTAAGGGAGTTTGAGCATCAGGTGGCTTTGAGCTACGACAGTGGGCTAGCAATGACCCTTCAGTTATCAGCCATCTGCCAGAGGATATTCAATCTCAGAGCAGCATCCTCTGGCTCCGTGACGGTCACCAATACCCCTTTTCCACCAACAAGAACCGGGTGCTGGTTCAGAGCCAGAGCCAGAGCTGGTTCAGAGTTGGTTCGACTGACGAGCTTACTAAGAACCGGTTTGCCTTTCCACCGGCTAGAGAGCCACAACAGAGCCAGATCTTACGTCACTGTATACGTCTCATGTTGCCCAGCAACCGCTAGTGCGGTAGCGCCGAACACAAACACGCCAGGCTTGTTCGAGATGCATCGGCTTCTCGCAGATCGATCGCCGCATGACATCAAAGCACTGCGATAGCGATCTAAAAGCACAACACTCCCGCAGCTGATCGGTCCTCGCCGCTCCGATGCATCTCGAACAAGCCATCAACAATAACGGACGTTGTAATACTATGGATGCTCATGGGTTTACAAAAATACATCGGAATCCAACGCGTTCGTGCAGCTCGCCGTAACTTACATAGACGGATATTATAATCGAGCTGCTATTAGCTCGACTAGCTGCTATTTAAAAATGGCGGTCACAAGTTTCTATTCGTCTTGTTGGTCACGGTAACCCCGCCCCCAGCCCCTGACGCAAGCGGTTCTTTCTTGGCTCCGTTCTAGACCCTGCAATGATTTGGTGCTACTTAAGAACCAGTTTTACTGGTTCGGAGCTGGTGCTTTGGCGGTGGAAAAACAAAGAACCGATTTGAAACTAGGCTCTGGCTCCGAACCAGCACCAACTCTGCCTCGGTGGAAAAGGGGTACAAGAGGCTCAGGAATCAACACTTGGCCTGCATTGGAATTGTCAATCCGACACCCTCTCATACAAACGACGCAAACCTGACTATCAAGTGCCCACAATGCGAAGCATCTACCAGATTCTTGCTCGCCAGTATGATCCACTCGGTTACATTGTACTATTCACCACTCGAGCTAAGGTGTTAGTACAGAGGTTGTGGGACAAAAAGAGGGAGTGGGATGACCCACGGCTACCAGAGGACCTAATAGACTCTTGGAAACACTGGGAGAGCGAGTTGGAAGGCCTGCAGCATATCACTTTGCCTAGATGTTATTGCAGCAAGGAACTAGACTGCCCCACTAGTAATAGGCAGCTTCACATCTTTTGTGATGCCTCAGAGAAAGCCTACGGATCTGTGGCTTACTTAAGAACAGAGAACCCTCAAGGTATAGTGGAGGTGGCCTTCGTAACAGCTAGATCCCGTGTTGCTCCCAAGAAACAACAGAGCATTCCTCGTCTTGAGCTGTGTCCTGAAGACAGAGCTAACATTACCACTCAATAGTGTCACTCTGTGGTCCGACTCCACTACCGTACTGACCTGGGCCCGTATCCCTAAAGATTCTGAGAATCCTCTCAGAGAGCTCCTAACTTAAATTCCTTGCCAGGAGTTTTAGCTTAGAAGTGATTCCAGAACATTTTCAGTGAACTCTGAGCAAGGAATGGATGGAAAATCCTATCTTAGTGAGGAGGTGTGGTTGACCCCGTTGCTAGGTATGAGTCATCATTTCAAAAGCTGTGATTGGTTGATCCTACAAGTTTGATGAAAATGAACTTTTGGTGATAATGAGCAAAGGATGTACCCTCAAATCAATAAACATAATTATACACTCTAATCTTATGCAGACTGTAATTGTAAATAATATTTCACATTCAAGAAAATATCTGGAAAATGAATAGTAAGCTGTAGGGGTTATAGCCTAACATTAGAATCTAAAATATGTGAAAACTTAAGCTCATTACACCCTGTTCAAATAATGATTCGTGTCTTATTTGCTCATATTAATATCCTAGCTGGCATATTTTGTACTTTCACTCCCATATGGACCCCATTGAAAACAAGATGGCCTATCTCAAGGGGCTGTCCTTAATGAAGTAGAAATTGCAACGTTACAACTCAGTGTGGTCTTAACGAGGGTAACACGGCTCAGCTTTTATCAATGTCTGTGATTGCTGGCTGGTCTATTTATGAAGGCTTGTTAACAAATATCCTACAAACACATTTTGTGCAGCTGCATAGGGGAACTCCTAAGCCACTAAAAGTCCTCTTCCCTGCTCTTAGCAGATCTCGCCTTAGGAGCCCTTTTAAGCGCTAGGAATCTTGAGGAATAGCTTTTATATTAACTGGGATTTTCGTGTCACTTTTAGGGGAAATTCTAAGAAAACTTCATGACTCTGAGAATTTTCTTAAAATTTGGCCGCTAGGAGCCACTTTTTGCACAAAAATTCTTTAGGGATACGGGCCCTAGCTTTTATCAGATTCCTGCCGCTTTAAGGTTTTTGTGGGGACCAGAGTGACAGAGATACAGGACTTAACTGAATCTGACACCTGGCGTTATGTACAGTCAGGTGACAACCCTGCAGATGCCATAACGAGAGGAGAGTCTCCCTCTGATCTCAACAGAGACAGCATATGGAACCAAGGTCCAGCATTCCTCAGACAACCACCAGGAAGGTGGCCAGAGATGCCACCATTAGCTCACACAAACCAAGACAGTGAGCTAAAAAAGTCTAGCTTCTGTGGACTGTTAACCTCTGCTCTGCCACTGCCAGATCCTCAGCAATTTCACACATTCACAGACTACCTAAAGGCCCTTATACAACCATCCAAGGAGAACTCTCCCCCTATTTTAACTGCAGAGGATTATAAAGAAGCTGAGCTCAATGTACTCCGTCAGATCCAAGCAGACTCATTTCCTGAAGAGGTGTCCCATTTACAATCTGGTAAACCTCTGCCAAGTGGCAGTCGACTGCTCTGCCTAGCCCCTGATCTAGATTCCGAAACACATCTCGTACGTGTTGGCGGTCATCTCCGACAGATCAGTGAACTAGAAGAAGATACCATTCATCCTATTGTCCTTGACCCACATCACCCACTCACCAAGCTGATCATCAAAGATTATGATGATCGTTTGCATCACCCTGGACCGGAGAGGGTATTTGCAGAGCTCAGGAGGAAATACTGGATATTAAAAGGAAGAGCAGCAGTCAGACATCATCAACACCAATGCACTGAATGCCAAAAATGGCGGGCCAAACCACATCCCCCAAGAATGGCTGACCTCCCATCAGCAAGGCTGAGAATTCACCAGCCAGTTTTCTATTCAACTGGGATAGATTGCTTCAGCCCTTATCTCATAAAGTTGGGACGCAGAAATGAGAAACGTTGGGGGATCATTTTCAAGTGTATGACCATCCGTGCAGTGCATATTGATCTCCTCGCACTGGACAGTGATTCATTCCTGATGGCCCTTCGTCGCTTCATTGCTCGGCGAGGGAAACCTTATGAAATCCTTTCAGATCAAGGAACGAATTTCAAAGGTGGGGAAAAAGAACTTCGTGATGCCTTTGCAGCTCTTCAACCTGAGCTACAGGCTCAACTTGCAGGCCAGCAGATTAGGTTCACATTCAATCCACCCAGTGCACCACATTTTGGTGGATGCTGGGAGCGGGAAATTCGATCCTTGCGAAATTCGATTCGAACAGCCCTGCAAGTGGTCCTCGGAGCACAGACAGTCACTGAGGAAGTATTGCGGACTGTTCTCATTGAAATAGAGGGTCTACTGAACGCCAAACCAATTGGCTATACATCTTCAGATATTGCTGACCCAGATCCCGTTACACCCAACATCCTTTCGATGGGGCGGCGAGATGCCTCACTTCCACAAGTGACATACCAGGATTCTGAACTCCTGAGCAGACGGAGATGGAGGCATAGTCAGCTGCTGGCTGATCACTTTTGGAGGCAATTCATCCGTAATTACCTACCTATCCTTCAAACCAGACAGAAATGGATGTCAGAGAAGGACAATCTACGGGTAGATGAAACCGTCATGATCATGGACCAGCAGCTACCTCGCGCACTGTGGCCTGTAGGAAGGATAACACAGGTCTATCCAGGAAAGGATAACCGAGTCAGATCAGCTGAGATCAAGTAAAGGACAAAACTTACCTAAGACCAGTGACCAAAATCATCAGCCTACCCCCTCTGCCTGATTAACATACCAATAACTCACCACTTAGTAAGGCCCTTTTAATTGTTCAAATTCACGTTGTGAATTTGGGGGCGGCTGTAAAAAAGGCCACCCTTTGGAAATGGACTCTCCCAACTCCCCCAGTTAAATTCAGCAGAAATGTTGTCATCTCGAGATTTGAGGATTGTGTGTGTGCGTGCAACTAACTGTAAGTACATTTGTATATTTTATTGCATAATACGTTCGTAAGGGAGTTTGAGGATCGCGGTCGCGGCACTCCGTCTGAAGCCCCGTTCACACCGCCAGCGACACGCAGCGACATGATCCCATTCATTTCAATGGAACGCTGGCGACTTCCGGCGACACGAGCGACAGTGACCGTTGGCGACAGAATGTGGGCGTGTCAAGCGACACGAGACGCGCGACAAAAGTTCAGAAATTTCAACTTTATGCAAATGAGAAGCGATTTTCGCGAGCGACAACCAATAGGAAAGAAGACTTTCAGTGGAGCTCAGCACACGTCACCGTCTCGAGTGCAGGCAAGACAGAGGCGATTTCACTGTTTTATATGATTTGACTGTAACCACATACATGCAGGGCTGCCAACTCTCACGCATTGAGCGTGAGACTCACGCAATTGACACTTTTCACACGCTCTCACGCCACACATCCATTTTCTCAAGCACAGAAAAATTGTGGAGCAAAGAGGTACTTTTAGGCTACGTTTACACGGAAACGATCTGAAGAGAAAACGCAAAAGTGATCACTTTTTATTCTGCGTTTAGACGAGCGTTATGGGGGGGAAATCTGCGTGCATACGGTGACGCAAAAGTGTGCGAAATTCAATGTAGTATGCCCTCCAGGCGGCTAGGTGTCAATGTGAAGCACTGATCGGTGCCTTCACTGTCTAGCAGACTTTTGCGTTTTTACCGTTTAGACGGGAACGCGACGGTGGAGCGTTTTTAAGATTTCCACTCTGGAGGGTGGTTTCACTTTTTTGCGTTTTTAAGCCCCCAAAACACCGTCGCCGTCTAAACGAAAGGCACATCTGCTAAAATATTTTTACGTTTTCACCCGGGATCGTTCTCGTGTAAACAGGGCCTTAATATTAAACTAATTCTCAGCTCTTAGATTCCGTCAATTTTATTACGAAATTCAGACAAAAATACGTTTGGCGCTTGTAAATGTGACGTGACAGACAGATCGCTGAGCGCCTCAGTTCAAGTGCACGTGAACCGATCATCTGTTACTTTTTTTTTTAAAGATGCAGTACAACTTACCGAAAGTATACATAATATCGACCAATTAGTGTTTTTCAACCACGGAAAGAGGTCAATATAACAGCAGGAGAACAATTATGTCACATAACGTTACATTTACCTCAGGAAAGCCATTTAACGACCATAGCATGTTAATTGAATAGAAAAAATAGCTAGAGAGGAGATTTTGCTGAGCACTATATTATATATTTATTATATTTTTACTTATGTCATTAAATAATTGTTATTATAACAAAAACTGCATTATATTTAATTTAATGTTATTTTTTAATAATACCAGCAGATTGGGCCCTCTATTTTTACAGCATTAGGTGAGATTATTTTTTTTAATAAAATTTTAAATAAACATGTATCCAAATTAGTCAGTATTGAAGAATGGAATTGAAATCTTGAAATTTTTGTCAAGCAATAATAAAAACTGTATCCTATATCAGTCATTGTACAATGTAAACATTTTAACATGTTGTCACTAAACTTCATAAAATTCTATTTAGTTACCAAATGTTTTGACAATTACACTTTGTTATTTGTTTTTACATACCCCCTCGCCCCCTCGCCAAAAAAAAAAAAAATCTCACTCCAAGCTAAACTCAAAAGTTGGCAGCCCTGTACATGGATATAATAAAATGATGCATGGAAAATAAACTGTCGACAATCTCAGTGAGTTTAATTCACACATTTATTTCGAGTGTTGTAATTTTATGATGCAAGTTTAAGTTTAGCACTGCTGCAGTTCATTTTACAGTTTCCCCTGTATTATGTTGACTATTATGGACAAGAAAATTGATTATGTGTCAAATTCGAATGACGTTTTAGTAATTTAAGACGTATGAGTTAATCTGTTGATTGATCGATCGTTAATCCAGCATTAGGTGAGATTTTTTTCCTTGAGAAAAATTAACATGTATTGATATTGAATCAATATCAGAATCAAATCACAAGATTAGAATTGAAATCGTGAAATTTGTGTCAAGCAATAATAAAAACAGTATAGTCTACCAGTCATTGTACCATGTAAACATTGTAACATTTTGTCACTAAATTCAGTTTAATTAACAAATTGACAATCATAATACACTTATTGTGATGCAAGGCTTTTTTTACATCCTGTTTTGACCTCATTCATTATGCTGATGTCTTCAGATCCATAAATTGCAACATTAAGCTAATTTTATTGTCAACAGACTTGATCAAACGACACGATCAGCTATTGTGACATCTACAAGATATAGGTAAGATTCTTAACAGCGTTTATTTCATTCATCTGTGATAAACCATGTTTCACATAAAACAAAAACTAAGACAATAAACCAAAAATGTTGTCTTGTTGGTGTTTTATTTAGTGGTTCTTGCAAATTTGTACAATTTTATTTCTATTTATTCTTTCACTTTTATTCTTACATTGTTTACATTTGGTATTTTTTCACTCTTCCCACACTGATTGCAAGTTAAACATTTCTTGTCTTTTCTTTTCAGTAAATAAATACTTTGTCTGTGAGTGAGTTTTAGCTCCAGTTTTGACATGATGTTTCTTCTCCTCTTCACTCTCCTCATCCAGTGTTTTTTTATTTTAATCTCCTTATATGTTTTCCCCTGTCTCAAATCAAGCCGTTCGACCGTGTGACGTCACACAGTCGGACGCCCCTCCCACGATTGTTAATGAGCAAAGACTGAGCTTCTCGTCCTCCCTGCCAATCCGTCTCTACAGCACGACCTCACTATCCAGATAGATTCATCATCAATCACCCCATCAAGGTCGGTCAGAAATCTTGGAGTAACGTTTGATGACCAGCTGACCTTCACAGATCACATTTCAAAGACAGCTCGATCATGCAGGTTTGCACTGCACAACATCAGGAAGATCAGGCCTTTCCTAACTGAGCATGCAACACAACTTCTCGTCCAGGCCCTGGTCATTTCTAGGCTTGACTACTGTAATGCTCTTCTGGCCGGACTTCCAGCATGTGCAACCAAACCCCTACAGATGATCCAGAATGCTGCAGCTCGTCTTGTCTTCAACGAGCCCAAGAGGGCCCACGTCACTCCTCTGTTCATCTCTCTGCACTGGCTACCTCTCGCTGCTCGCATCAAGTTCAAGGCATTGACGCTTGCTTACAGATCTATCACAGGCTCAGCTCCCTCCTACTTTCACTCACTCCTACGAGTCTACATCCCTACCAGATGCCTACGATCGGTCAACGAGCGACGGCTCGTGGTTCCATCACAGAGAGCCACAAAATCACTTTCCAGAACATTCTCATTCACAGTTCCATGCTGGTGGAACGCTCTCCCCACCCTCATCCGGAATGCAGAATCCCTGACAACATTCAAAAGACAGCTGAAAACCTATCTATTCCGTGAGCACTTAACCTCATAAAAAAAAAAAAAAAAAAAAAAAAAAAAAAAAAATTCTTTCCCTTTGAAACATCACTTATCAGGCTTATGCTACTCTGAAAAATGCCTGAACTTCGTATTTTGAGCACTTCTTGCGTTGTTGTTGTTTTTGCCTCTTCATGATGACTCGCTTAATCTAGTCCTAATTTGTAAGTCGCTTTGGATAAAAGCGTCTGCTAAGTGACTAAATGTAAATGTAAATGTAAAAAACACGAGAGGATCCACACTGGAGAGAAACCATATCACTGCACTGCATGTGGGAAGAGCTTCACTAAATCATCTTCTCTACTCAGTCACACAAAGAACTGTCTGAGAGTGAGTGAGTGAGTGAGTGAGTGAGAGTGAGAGTGTGTGAGTGTGTGAGTGTGTTTGTGTGTGTGTGGAGTGAGTGAGTGTGTGTGTGTGGAGTGAGTGAGTGTGTGTGTGGTGTTGAACCAGTGATTGGAGCTCAGTGCAAGGTGTTAACAGGCCTGCAGGCACAACTGGCAGACAAAGAATGCTAGCTCTACTAAGAGCTCAAATGAAAGTATCTACCGATCTATAGATTGCAAGTCAGTCTTGTGCTGTGTCTTCCTCTTCTTCTGTAAATTCATCCTCCTCGTCTTCCTCCTCCTCACTGCTGTCTTCGTTTGTATGGTCATCTTCTGTGTAATGGAAATAGTCATTGTCAAGTTGATCCCTGAAGATCAAGGTGTACTGTCTCTTGACTTCTTGCAGGTGATGTGTAATGTGATGTAGTCTGCTACGCAGGGCACATCTTAGGCCTCTGCTTCCCTCCTTGGACAGCGTCTGTGAACAGCCTTACAAGAGATCGCAGAATATATTTTATTTGAAAAATAAAAATGACATGACAAAGCACTGGTATGCAGTTTACCATCATTCATGAATTCAGTGTGAGGGGGAAATGTTATTTGACTACTTACTTAAATGGCTTCCGGTGTCAATGACAGTTTGCAACTCCTCAACTTTTCTCTGCAAGTTACGGCACTGCTGCGTCATCTCACAAAGGAGGATGTCTTTTTCTTCCTCCAGTCTACTCACAAGCATCAGCTGGTCAAACATCTTTCTTTTGACATCTAATCCAATCCCAGCTGTAGACAAAACATAAAAATGGAAACAAGTAACAGTTTACGCTGATTACAAACTGATCCCTTCTCTTGTAATCATAATGCAACTTCAAACCGCTGTCAATGTAAGAGTAATCTTTAAGAGTTCAACTGTGTTTAAGGGGGAAAAAAATTGTCAGGTCTGACCATTTGGTTCTTCCTCCCAGGGCCAGATGTAGCCTCCTCTTCCACTGGTTGCCTCCTCAGGGTCAATTTTCTGGTCCGATGAACTGTTGTACAGTGAGATGGCTTCTGTCAGGTCAGGGTTCCCACTCTAAACCAAATGTCAAATTCCCTGACTTTTCCCTGACTTTCATTGACTAAAAAGATGAATTTCCATGACCTATAATGAACGGCAAAACAGGCTGCTGTTCTGCGGAGCACCGAGCTGTTTTGTTTTGTAGAAAGCCTTTCTTTAAAGTGAATTTCGTTTTGTATAAATTGTATTTTAATTTTAATACATTTTTCATCAACCAATTGCCTGTATTTAATAAATGAGAAGCAAATATATAGCAGACAATATAATCATGGAGGCGCGCCGTGGTCACTTGCATTGCACGTCAACTGGAGCACATCTCATCATAAATTAACCAAAACTCGGTGTATGCCTCACATACATGAGAAATACATCTGAAGATAGCTTGGAATGTCTTTAAACGAAACAATTCAAAACGAAAAGAAATAGGCTACTCTCTGATTATGTAATCCATGATGTGGGATCTGATATTCATTTAGCCTATGTGATATTCATGCTTTTTTTCTTACAGTAAAGCACAGTCCACAAACAACCTCCCTATAATAAGTCAAATCTCTGGAGGCATGCTCCAAGCACACTCTCATTTCATCCCTTTTCCCACATTTGTAGTAATGACACTATAACCAAACCGGAAATTGTAACGCGTGCGCACGCAAAACTTTCTCGTGCGCACGCAAAAGTTTCTCGTGTGCATGTGAAAGTCCGTATTATTATTTTTTTGCAAAGGTCCCCTCAGGGGTTCCGTAGAAAGATGTGTGAAACAGCGCGATAAAAAAATCGGTATAGAAAAATTACATTTTGATAAATGGAAACTAAAATTTAAAGCAACAAACTAAATTCCCTGATATTCCATGACTTGGACAAAAAATATATAAAATTCCCTGACTTTCAATGTCTGGAATAGACCTTTTAAAATTCCATGACATTCCAGAAATTCCATGACCCGTGGGAGCCCTGTCAGGTTGTCTTTAAGTGTGGATATCCGCCGTCTTTCCCTAAGTTTTTGGGTACTATTGCCTGCAACAAGAGTGTGCAAGAAAACATATCCATAACGATCACGTCAACCTTATTGATATGAAAATCTTCTTCACTGACATGATGTGGAGGAGACAGGGGAATCCTCAAATGGTGTAGGTCATTTTGGAGCTAACATTACACAGACCGTTACGAGAATGTAGATCTTTCCTCCTCTGCTGCAAACTGAGAAACTCGATTTTGCTCTGCTGTTTCTCCAGGCTTCCTTTACCTTTGCCTAAGATGGAAAATTATGTTCTTCTTGTTACCCTGAACATGCCCCTGAAAAGGCCCTTTAATCATCTGCTTTCATCACCTATAGTTGCGTTAGCATCTAACTCATTTGCATATTGTATGCGCATTCATGAAAATGTGGCTTACGAACACGTGCATCTGCTTGCTTTTCCATCCATGTGTTATGTGCATTAAGAATTACTTTTTCTTAAAGACGTTTACCCAGCTGTACCATTAAAACATGAGGTGTCACAATACAACAAATGTGAATGTATGCAAATAAACTATTTACATCAACTTAATTCCCATCATACCTTATGCGCATCAAGAGTTAATTCACCCCCCTCTAGCGAATCAATTATCAATGCGCATTAGAAATTATTATGTGCATTTCACGGGTTTCCAACCGGGATTTCTTATTTGAATAGTTCCAATGCGCATTAAAAGGTTGGATGGAAAAGCAACTATTGACTGGTTATCAGCATTGTTGTCGTACCTCTTAGTGCCCACTCTTTCACATCTGTCACCCACTGGTCTTGTGTTTCTGGTGTGCAGTTCAGCTGTGCCATCAGTTCATTGAGTTTTTGTTCCTCTATCTGTTTTTTCTGTACCACAGCAATCCACAAAAAATAACAATAAATAACCAAAAAGACACTACATGAACATAATGCAACATATTCTGACTAGAACGTTATTTCGGTTAGGATTTTTGTGTAGACCTGTGATATTGTTGGTTGAGTGTGATGTGCAAGGTTTCTGTTTTCCTCTGGTTCCACCCAAGCACGTGTATAGTGATTATTTCCATCCTGGCTGTAAAGCAATTCAAACACATATTTACACAACAACTAATACTAATTACAATGCTATTTCTTGGACATGAGGTACAGCTATTGTTTGGCCAAACTTGTGTACAGTAGATCCCTAGTAGGCTACCTGTGGGTGATGGTCTGTAGGACTGTGAATAATGAAACCATGGAGAATAATGAACTGATTGTGTGATGTTTTTTGGGCTGTGATCAAGTGTAAGCTACTGAAACAGCAGATATTGGGTGTACAGATGGAGGGTTCCACTGTTAGTTTTTTCATGTTCTACACGATAATACTTACCAGCTTTTGTCATGTACTTGGTAGTCAAAGCCACCTTGGAGAGGAAGCTATTTACTTGTTCCACCTATGAAAATTGAAAGAGCGCAACACTGGTATAAACTCAAAACCTATTGTATCCATTAGTATTATTTGATTCATTACACATGCAGTATATATATCAGAGACCATTGTACCTCTTCACCAAGGGTATCACCCGCTCCAGTTTGGTATTTCCCACTCCATTTTATCTGCAACATGTTGTGAAAATGAAACACAATTATGCAGATGGTGAAATGGAAATGTCTGTGTAATATATGGGTGTTGCTTACTTCACACTTTGCAGAGTGAGCTTTGGCGTGGAGCACCAAAAGTAGCATCTTCATGTTGAGGAGCCGCCCAAACTCCCTAAACTGGCCCGCCACCCACTGCAGATAGGGCCAGTATCTACACATCTGATCAGTGCAAAAAAAATATACGCTATGGCGGCTTGCCAGGTCCTGCTGTAGATAAAGTGGGTAGGCGAATACTTCGCCGTGGTACATATTGAGTCCCCTCAAGAAAAAGCCATGCCGGCACACAGCGATCTCCATGCCTTCCTCATCTAGGCGATCACTAGCTTTTTTTGACACTTCCTTTGTTGAGTTGCCACAGGTGGCTCTTCCAGGTGTCTAAAACACAATTACACAAACAAAGGAAACAGACATCTTGCAATATATGCAGACATACATTTAATAGACAAAATATTACACCTATTGACATGTTCGTTATTGCAAATATCCTCACATGCTATCTACTCAGTGCATTTTATCTGCATTTGTTGAAGTTAAAACTGAACATTAGAATGGAGAAGAAAGTTAGTGTAATTGACTTTGGACAGAATTGGCTTTCTGCAGTAAAATTCAAGAAGTACAATCATAATTGTACATAACCAGCAAGAAAGCCTGAATACATAATGCTTTAAATCAATGTTTAGGCTGCTGATGGTGGCGTGAGGCTGTTTTAACAGCACACTTTTCCCTCTGATAATATCTAGAATTCCACAGCCTTGTTCATAACTCCATGACCCCTATGTACCCAAACATTAAATGGGTACTATCAGCAGGAAAACATGGCATGCTACAAAGCTTGAGCCATCTCAAACTGACAAAAGAACCTGAGATGTGGCGGACATTAAGGAGGTGCAGCTGGCACAACCGGAAGCACCTGTGTGTTGTGGTAATAATAATATAGACTAAAGTGAAAATTGAAGACAAAAGTGATATGATAATAGTTTGGCTGGCGAATGTGTAGATTTCATTCAGTCTTACCACTCTCATGCCATCATTGTCAGGAGCAAAGAAGAGACCTTCATAGAAGGACTTATCACCAGTTCTAAAATGAAAGAAAAAAAAAAGAAAAAGAAAAAAAAGAGTTGAATACAATGAATAAAAGAACATTTAGTTTGGGTATATCTCTAACTTTATATTCCCTTTCATAGTCATACTTTTTTGCATTGATGTGCAGTATGGGACTATACAAACTCTTTTGATTTGTTGAAGCGATAAGCCTTCCAATTTCCATCTGCCGACACAGCCACCATGTTCGGAGTGCAAGCTGGAAACTGCATTATGTCATCCTTTCTCAAATATTTGTCGAGCTCCGATATTGAATATTTATACTGACGAAAACTTAGGTGAAATGTATCTCGGCAGATTTTACCAATCTGTAAGAGATGCAAAGGGGGTAAAAAGTTGCATTTTTGACTTACACATATCAAACCATCTGTCTAAAGACAGGCAAAATGTCCTATATATTGGCCTCAAATGCATGGTGACTGATGCCAGTGTGTATTCAAAATGAAGAAAAATTTGCATTTGTGAAGAGACACTAAACTGAGCATGATTACTCCTATAACTAATTTAGCTCCACAGTGAGTGCTCCATTAAGGCTTTATAACCTCCTCCTTCAACAGGACGTTACTGTACAAGCAGAAAAGAAGCCCTCACTGAGAGTAGCCATTCCTAAGGAGGTCCCTGCAGTCAGCAGGTCTAACACCCTCCCTCTCCCATTAGCAAAAGTTAGTAGTTTGCAAGACTGAATGTAGTGTTGGTACTTTACCCTTTCATGATGTTTTGAGTTTGTCTCTATCTTCACAAATGCATGACGAGACATACTCGGTGCATCCAACTTCATCTGTTCATACGTTTTGAAAACATTTACATGATAGACTGTCTGGAACTTAATAGTGGATACGGGCCACAAGACAGTCGAGGCAGCGTATCACAGCCTCCTCACTGCAGTGACCACAGGGCTTCTGGACATTGGCAGCAGACAATACAGCCTCAACCAGCTTTGGCCGGGCAGTGTCCCACCTCTCATGTGTTACAGTCTGGCGGAGACCCCACTTTCCTTCTGGATCCTCCTGGGGAGACATGGCAGGCTCTGGCAGCCCAGAGAGGATATCTTGTAATGCTGCCAGAAAACAGTAAAAAATTGTGACAAAATATTTCAATCAATGCATCAGTAAATGAAATATTGGATAGTGGAATACTGAATGGCATTTTACCTGCAACTATATTCCCAGAGTCCATTGGAACTACACCAGCTGCAACACAGAGAAATATGGAATCGCTGGAAAGGATAGCAATGTCACCAAAATCACAGGATACAATCACATTACTTCAATACAATACACAATATCATTCTCAATTGAAACTGTGAATTGAAATGCCGTCTGGTGTTAGCGAGACAAGCAATCACTGGCAGTACATACATTTTACATCCACGGAGGCTCCTTAACATTAAATATAACCAACTTCATGCCAAAATAGCTAACAAACCTTCTTGATCTATGAATAGAGGTTTCCCCTTAGCATTTCGCTTGTGGCCACGCTGGCAAGGCCGTACTGCATGTGGCTCAGTAGGGGTCTGGGTAGAGTACGAAGTAGCTCTTTCAATATAGATGTCCCCAAGGACCATTGCAGATTCCAAAAGCTCTTTATTACAGTGGCCTGCCATTTATATAGACAGACCAACAGACAGAGTGACAGACAGACACAGACTGTGTGTGTGTGTGTGTGAGTGTGTGAGTGTGTGTGTGTGTGGGTGGGTGGGTGTGTCAGAGAGAAAGAGAGAGAAAAAACGAGGGAGAGAGAGGTGACGGAGGGTAAGAGAGTGAGGACAAAACTTGGGAAAAGAGAAACTGAAGAAGTTGGGAGAGGTTGAGAATGGAACAGAGTAAAAAAAAGAAGAGAGAGAAGAATGGCTCTTAAAATAGCCGTTGGTGACGCTTTTAAAGAGGACGACTGTAAGGTTGGATGAGGTAGGTGTGATTGGGAGTTGAAGGAGATTGGAATGCTGCAAAGTAAAGGAAGGTTGAATTAGACAAAAAAATGGTCACAGATACTAAATACACCTTAGCCCTTGTGTAGTAGGCTACACCTGTTCAGATGATGACGTACTGGAGTGAACACTAAACATGGAAGAAAGGCAATTTCATTGAAATTATATGGTCATAATTTGACATACTATACATGACAAAATTCAAGTTGATGAAGATGTTAAAAAGTGTAAAGGGGGCATTAACAATTCACCAACTTCATCACGTTTGTATGTATTCGTTTAATATTCATTTTTAAAAACTTTAAAACATGTTGATGGTACATCAATGTAAATTACACGAACCACTTGAACACAGACTGCAAATTCACAGGATATATTGGGTCATTTTAGGCTGGGTTCAGAGTCTACAATCGACCAATTAAAAATGATTTAAACGATAAGGTGATTAACAAATATAAAACAGCAAGTGTGAATACCAGAAGGCACATCAAAATATATGTGTTTTTTATGTTGTACTGGGTTATATAGCGTAAACTTTAATCTTCGTATGAAATAACTAACTTAATGTAAAATAAAATGTAAAATTTGTAAATGCGATTTGTAAGTCCGATGATGGCAGACAGAACTGCAAAATAAGCAATCCAACAGCACATTATACAATGTAAACAGACACGTTATCTTGCGGTGGCCTTTATGAAATGAGCAGTGATGAAAATTATTATAGTCTATCATGTTATGATCGGATGAGCAGCGTAGCTAGCTAGCGCTTAATCATTAGCTAAAACAACGCAGTGGGTGCTGTATATGGGTCAAATGTGCCTAAGACTTGCAGTTTTTATATATATATATATATATATATATATATATATATATATATATATATATATATATATATATATCTTTGTTTTTTCTCTTTTCGGAGGTAATCTTAACACTTTTGTTGTCTAGGGGTTGTAAAAGATGAAAACTCACTTTTTTTTGAGGCAGAGCGTATCATCCCCCATACGCTAGTCCACCAATCAAGACGGGCCGCAAAAACTCTGACCATCGTATATAGTTGAATTGTCACTCACTTATAATAAAACTAAAACATGTCACTGTTTCAAAGTCTGAATGTATGACAAGATAGGGTACGTAAATGCAAAACTGCAACTTTTCTGCAGCTGACTGACTTGAATTATGATGGCGTCGAAGCGAACAGATCCTTTGAATGCTGCTATGCGAAAGGCTAAACAAGCGCGTAAAGAAGCACAGCTTGTGATTTATGCGAATTGTCATATATTTTGGAGTGATTGTGATATGCTCTAAAAATAAACTTTTTCTATTGATTGGCTTCATTCATACATATTTTGCTGGTTTCTTATGAGTTTGAGACTGTTTAACACTTTGAATTTGCACATAAATAATAAAATACAAATTGTGTCAGTAGCGGACTTGCAAAATACTACAGTAAAATACTAAAGTAAAAGAAAAGAAAAGAAGTTTGTATTCAAAGTCAAAGAGCAAACAAACTAGAGCAAAGTACCTCAACTGTCTGTATCTAAGAAATATAGGAAAAACTAAAACCACTCATGCAAAAATCAAATACAATTGGTGGCCTTAGTTAAGATGAAATTTGAAACATAGGTCTTAAATAGCTCAAGCTGTGAGGTAGCTCTGCATAAAGATGTATATGTACAGCTGGCTAATCAAAGGTCTGTAATGTCTGCATAAAAGGTTTGAACTTTTTGAGGAAGACACTCTTGGCATTTCTTGAGGATCTTGCTTTACTCTCGAGCAAGAACGCGTCTTTAGAGAGCATGCTGAAAGTGACGAAAAGGGCGTGTGGAAAGCCCTTATATGGGCATGGTGTGGGTGTGTTTTATGTAAATTAACCTCTCATTTAGAATACTCAGAATTCATCAACTTTAGAACTAGGTAAAGAACAAATTCATAGTTTGTGAATTAGGCGTTAAGTTTTTGTGAGAAGTTCATATGTGCACATAAATATGAATAGTGTATGCAGTTATTAGTGAATGAAAAGTTTCATTCTTGTAGCCTATACAATTTTGCCTCATGATTTAAATTATTTCATTATGCTTAATTATGAGTCTAAAATGTTATTTTTTAATAATTCATATGTATCTCTTATGTATGTGTGTACGTGTGTGTAAGTGTGTGTATCATGTATATGTATATATATATATATATATATATATATATATATATATGTATATGTATATATATATATGTATATATATATATATATGTGCTCAAACAAATACATATGAAATGCACAACGACACACGCACGCAAATGCTCTCCGCGCACATACTCATATGAGACACGAGCACACACACACACACACTACCCTAAATATGTGGAAAAGTTGATCAAAAGTGTGCCTACATTTCTCCAGGCTCAATGCAAACAAAAATGTATCATAGTTTCCAAAAATATTAAGCAGCAAACCGTTTTCATATTTCTGAAGGATCATGTGACACTGAAGTAATGATTTTGAAAATTCAGCTTTGACATCACAGGAATAAATTACATTTTGAAATATATTCAAATAAGATTTTAAATTGTAATACTATTTCACACTGTTACAAGTTTTACTGTATTTTTGATCAAACAAATTCAGCTTTGGTGAGCATGAGCTCTTTATAAAAAAAATAAAAATAAAAAAATGTGTTCCTTTGTGCACTGGCTAAGGAGCATGAGTCAAACTGAAAAAATAAAACCAAAGTTTTTCTGAGGTAATGTGTTATGTAATCTTGTTAAAATGGATTTCATAAAATTGGTATAGAAAAAAGTATCGTTAGGAACCGGTATCGAAACTGAGGTATCGAAATTGGCACCGGATCGAAAGATTTTGAACAATACCCAGCCCAAATGGCAGTGCAGAGTACCCGGCCGCTCGGAGCTGTGGCCGTAAGGTCTCCGGTGCCTGTCGAGGCGGCAATCCCCAAACCCGGTGGTGCACACCGGAAGTAAGGGATGCTGTCAAGCTGAAGAAGGAGTCCTATCGGGACTGGATGGCTTGTGGGACCCCTGAGCAGTGGCGGAACTAGAGTTTTATACATGGGGTGGCCAGGGGGTGGCCACTGCTACTTTCGGGGGTACACAGTACACACACACACACACACACAGTGGAAAAGCTTATGGAAGGAATTGGGTCACTCTGTTTGTGTCTATAAGTGTTGAACATCCAAAATATTTGCAGAAAACAAAGCTTAAGCACCAAGGAGATAAGATACCGTAGCATGTGTCTGTTATGTACTGCTGCGTTTATTTACAAAAAAACTCACATTTACAAAAAAAAAACTGTTTTTTTAATTGTACTTGAAAAATGTAAACAATTGTATTGCCCATCAATATAAAATCTTATCCTAGGAAGATTTAATACAACATAATTCTTTCTTTATAATAATTTATAATTATTTTTTCTAAATATAATTATTTTTTTGTGTTCATTTTTGGGTGAACTATCCTTTTAATCTGGCAAAATCATCTCAACTTAAATTCCTGAATTGGGTATGTGATTGACTGCCTGTGTCTGGTAGATGCTCTGACCTGTTGCTGGTCCTGAAGTCTGACCACACTGACTCTGACTAGCCAGTGGTGATGCAAGGGCTGGGGTCTGTTTGCACCTGATCTGCCTGTTAGTCATTTTAAGCCAAAATGGGGGTCAACCTTGAACAAATTGCAACAGAAGCAAACTCAACAGAAGCAAGAGATTGGGTTTGGGACTGGGTCTGTGGGACTGTTTCTGGGGGACGAGTCTGAGGGAAGAACAGGAGACAATGGTAAGGAGAATGCAAAGGACAAAAGGTAAAATAAAAAGTGAATCCCCAGAAACAGTTTTCGAAACTTTCCCCTAATGGGATTCTTCTAGACTTTTTTTCCTTACTCAGGACATATTGAGGATACAAAATTATTTGAGTTTGCTTCTGTTGCAATTTGTTCAACCTTTTTTCATAAAATGACTGGACTATGTTTGTGCTTATTTAAAAAGTACTCTGATATCTCTCCCTTTCTTTTCATGTTTAATTGACCCTGTTCAAAAATATGACAAATTTAAAATATGATTCCAATCATATTTATATTCTAATCATCATCCAATTACCAACATTTTTATCTTAACTCTTTCTCGCAGTAGCCTATAAAAAAAATGGTGTTTTTGGTAATTTTCACAATTTCATGGCACCCCAGAACATTTTGTTGTATGAATATCTCAACATACCAAAAGAATGAACAGACAAAAAATTGTTTTATTCTAGCTTTGTGCGTCTTTTTTTATCAACACTTGAATGTTGGCAAGTTTCATAAAAAGCAACATGAGCAAAAAGCTGAGAAAATCGCATTTTTATCAAAGACTACATCTAGATCAGATTCATAATGATGATCAAAACACAGTAGATCGAGTCCATCAACACCCTACACCCATAAAGCTTCATAGTCCTATAGTGATCGCATTATGATATCACTTGTTTCTGCTCTTCTTTGCCTGCGTTTTGATCTCCTATCCTCACATTAGCTAGAACATTTGTATACTGTAACGTACACACGGCAAGGTACTGCATATGCGTGTATTAGGCCTAATGTAGGCTATTCGGAGCAAACCACCCTGATGCTAAACCTTAAAAACTTACTTCAAATATGATGTTTTCTTATTCGGTGAAGTTCGGTATCTTGCAACCATCTCTCGTCCTCTGCTCGTCCGTTTGAAAACTGCGCGCGCGACGCGATGCCGGCGAACGTAATTTTTTTTTTTTTAAATCAGCATCAGCAACTGCCAGTAGCAAATAAAATTTTGGGGTGGCACCCGGGGTGGCCAATCGCATGTCAGGGGTGTCCAGTGCCACCCCGGACCCCCCTCTGGCTCCGCCACTGCCCCTGAGGCAGCTGACGGGTACCGGCAGGCCAAGCGGACTGCACCCCGGGTGGTTGTGGAAGCAAAAAATCAGGCCTGTGAGGAGTTTGGTGAGGCCATTGAAAAGGACTATCGGCTGGCCTCAAAGAGATTCTAGCAAACCGTCCGGCGCCTCAGGAGGGGGAAGCAGTCTCCTAGCAACACCGTTTACAGTGGACACCTCATCTAGGGATATCGTCGGACAGTGGAAGGAATACTTCGAGGATGTCTTCAATCTGACCGATACATCCGACACACACCCGTCAGAGGGGGACTCGTCCATCACCCAAGCTGAAGTCACATAGGTAATTAAGAAGCTCCTTGTTGACAAGGCACCGGGGGTAGATGAGATCCGCCCTGGGTACCTCAAGTCTCTGGATGTTGTGGGGCTGTCTTGGCTGACACGCCTCTGCAGCATCACGTGGCCGGTCAGGGAAAGTACCTCTGGACTGGCAGACCGGGGTGGTTTTCCCTCTTTTCAAGAAAGGGAACCGAAGGGTGTGTTCCAACTACAGGGGGAATCACACTTCTCAGCCTCCTCGTGAAAGTCTATTCCAGGATACTGTAGAGGAGAATTTGGCCGATTCAGGAGGAACCGTGTGGTTTTCGTCCCGGTTGTGGAACACTGGGCCAGCTGTTTACCCTCTGCAGGGTGCTGGAGAGTTCATGGGAGTTTGCCAAACCAATCCACATGTGCTTTGTGGATTTGGAGAAGGCATTCGACTGTGTCCCTCGTTGTGCCCCCCAGCATTGATAATAATAATAAATGTTTCTTGAGCATCAAATTTTCATATTAGAATGATTTCTGAAGGAAATGTCATGTGACACTGAAGACTGTCATGTGGAGTCAATAATCATGTGACTCACTGAAGAGAGTAATTATGCTGAAAACACATAATTTACATTTGTTCAAAGGAACAAATTACATTTTACAATATATTCAAATAGAAAACACTTATTTTAAATTGTATTAATATTTCACTTTATTACTGATTTTACTGTATTTTTTTATTGAAATGTAGTGTATATGTAGTGTAATTGTGAAATGTCTGAGAGTGCAGTAGATACATTAGAAGTCTTACTGTGAAAATACTGTGAAAGAAATGCAATTACTAACCTGGAAAAATCCTATACAAAAAAAATTAACTGTGTTGTGATACAACCTCAAGAGACATTTAGAATCTGTTGATGTTTATATTTATAAATTTGGTGCCCTGGATATTGACATGTTGTCATTTATTTTTCATTAATATTTAAACAGTAGGCTATAGAAGTGTTTTGCATATTCATGAACACGAATGTGACAGATTGTTTAGTTATAATGATGTACTGGGCAAAGTATTACATGACTGAGAGTAATCAATATGAAATATATAAGCAGAGATAAGTGATATCTCCATATAGACTAAGTTTGTAACTCCTAAATTGTAAATGTTAGACAGATGCTGCTCTGATTGAAGCCAGTGAGACTTCAGCAGTGAGACTTCAGGCCCAGAGAGAAGGAAATGAATAGTGGAATAAAGTCGTTATTTTTGTTTGTTTGTGCGCACAAAAAGTATTCTCGTCGCTTGAT